>NW_017296298.1:214523-219478 GCF_001594075.2 Trachymyrmex cornetzi | reverse complement strand
CCCCCCCCTCCCCCCCCCCCGCCCTCCCTTCCCCGTTTTTTCTTCTGTACTTCCCCTGTTGAACGTTTTTCAGCCATCATGCCACTGTTGAGTTTTGGCCGCAGCAGGTTTCTCTTCCGCGCTTAAAATAATTGGAGCGCGATTCGAAATCTGATCTGAAGTGAGCATCAGATAATGTCGCTATTAGAAAGCCTCGCCATTAAGAGATCAACATTATAGTTCATTAAAGCGGTTCTATAATGAAATTTTAAGAAGTAAAACTGAAGCTTTAAGTCTTAAATCGTAAAAAAATTGTCTAATCACAGTCGAATTTGAGGAAAATAATCGGCTGTGATTGATCAATTTCTTACGCCTTGTAGACCTGATCGCACCAACGTTACTTTGATTTTAAGCGAGGCTTAAAACTCTTTCTATCTGTCTCTTTTTGACTTTAAAACAGATAGAGTCTTTCTCTTAAAGTCAAAGTAACGTTGGTGCAGCTGGGCCTTAAAACTGATTCTAAATAAGTCGGTAGTCGGAAATCAAAGTCTTAACCAGTCTTATAGGCTTTACAATAAGTCATTATCTAAGCTTAAGTCTTAAGTCGTAAGAAATTGACCAATCACAGTTGAATGTGAGAAGTATAATTTACTATGATTGGTCAATTTCTTATGGTTTAAGACTTGAAGCTTAGGTACTTAATGACTTATTGTAGAAAGCCCATTAACCTAAATAGGTGACTATGATTTTTCGCATCTACAAGTAGTTAATTGTACAGCGGGTCATTTAGTTCAACTAATTGGAAGGAATAAAGTCGAATTTGGCCACTCTTAAGAAAATCGATAGTCAGTTGCAATACAAGTTGACTGTTGGCCAACTTCATCGATGCATTAGTAAAACTTAAGACTACCGACTCATTGTAGAATCAGCATAAGACTTTAAGCTTCAGTTTTACGCCTTAAAATTTTATTATAGATGCCGCTTAATGTGTTATACTATCTCTATTTATGGGCTTTCTACAATAAGCTATTACTCAAGCTTTATGTCTTAAGCCGTAAGAAATTGATCAATCACAGTCGATTATTTTTCTCAAATTTGACTGTGATTGATCAATTTCTCATGGTTTAAAACTTAGGTAATGTTATTGTATTGTAGAAAGCTCATTAAGCCGAATGCTTCTGGCATTATTATTCTCGTGAAGGTCAAGTAAATATACGTTTTATATGAGTGAATGAAATTCATTTACCAAGATAAACATTGAATATGTAGATATATTGTTACGCCAATGTTATGAGTGTAACATGCTATTATTCTTGGTTTTTTGCGTAAATTCTATTTACTAAAATATCACAAACTTACTATTGTAATCATTATCGTGAACAATTTAATATTCATTTTCTTCAAGAAATTACGAAATAGGAAGTATTCTTTGTAGTCTTTTATAAATAATTCTATATGTAAATAATTATGTATAGTATTAATCATTCATATTTTATATTTTGTTTTGTAATAATATTTCCACATGTAACTTCGCAATAGCGTGTTTGCATATTGCTCGCAAAGAAGTATGTGTTGCTGTTTCTACCAGAATTGCAGTAATTAAGTCGGTATTTGTTGATGCCTACGATAACTTTGAGTAACAACTTTGAGTAACATGCCAGCAATTTTCTAACAACTTTAAAATCATTATCAAAATTCGTGCTGTTATTATGTTATCACAATAATGTATAGTATCATAAAATGCTGTCATATTGTCGACGAGAGGTATCCTTGATCCTGCTATATTGTCATGGAACTACTGGCAATACATATATGTATGCATAGCCTGAGTATTGCTAGATATACTTGAAATCATTGAAGACAGGTATTCGACAAGGTGCCAGCATCATAGGCAATCAAAGATTTATGCGATTTTACTGGGACATGTTTGATCATCTAGGATTCAAATATATTTCATATCAATTTCTCGAATCACATGGAACTTGTTAGCATACGACAGGTATGTGCTTGTCTTATATAATAAAGGGAGGAAAGGAAAGAGGGAAACATCCTCATTCCGTCGGCTTAACCAGTAATTGCTGATCGACTGTCGAGCGGAGATGATCGTTGAGTAATAAATTATATTCACTAGGTACGGGAATTATGCGATATCATGTGCACGTCCCTCGAGAGGCAAATAGGGCGGTAGTGAAGAGCGAAAGAACGGAAACGACCTTGAGGAGAGGAATAGCGCACTCTGGTCGGTAGAGAGAGAGAGAGTGGGGGGAGGGGAGGATGCTACCGGCATTCGACCCCGCTATTTCGATTAGCTAACGAGACTGCCATTCGTTGCGATCAGATCATCGAGAACTAGGTCACTAGGGTTTTTTAAGGACCTCGTGTTCTCTCCCACATTCTTATTTGCAATGAATGAAGCGCGTTATGCATGTTCGATGAACAAGTTGAGAGTCTACTATTAATAAAACGCCTCTATATTAAATTCTTCTCACTAAATATCATTTTCTGACAGAAGGAATAAAGAAAAAGAATATACTTTCCTATTTTTCTCTACGTGATTGGTCGATTCGTTTACACTGCTTACGTTTTATTACCTTACGTTTTTTATGTATTTCTGACTTAAGTGATTAAAATGATAATTAAGTTTGCCCATGTTCATCATCGGCTCGTTCAAGAATTTTACGTATTTACAATCGCGACGAGATTCTGAGATCTGAATGCAAATTTGATATACAATATGTTGATGTCGTGCACGCGAACGACACGCGTCGATTTCAGACGAAAATTAACGACCGCGTGTTAATGGTGGTTGGGGGGAGCGCACAAAATAATTCCGCTAAATTTAACGATCACAATAGGGTCCGAAGAAAAAACGTGTGTGCCTAGTAATTGGCTATTCTACTCGCGATACATCCGGGTACTGTACCTACCCCTGCAAGGGATTATATCTCTTACAAATGAACCAGTTCTAAGCGAAGGGACTATTTTTTCCCGATCATGAGGACCAGTAAAGAATAATTACGCATAAGTTATATTTCGAAATTTAAATGACAAAAATGATATATTCTAATAAATCAAAATTAAAAATGTATGTACTTATACTATAGTTAATATTATATGTATGTTAAAATTATAAATTTTGAGATACGAAAGATGAATGTTCGTGAAAAAGACAACTCTTCCTTAATGATACTAATTTATTTTCAACTAATTACATTTAGTTATATAACTAAATGTAATTAGCTGAAAAATAAATTAATATCATTAGCACTATTATGTAATGTGCTATATCTATGAACGATTGTTACGGTTATCTATGCATTTTTATCAGTATATCATGTATTATCTACAGTACATTACTGTAATTTGTTAGAGTTTTTGATTTATTATAGTGTGAATACAAAGTGTGAATAACTTCTTTCAAGTGGCAACCTTATCAGACAGGTGCGCGGTGTTGGAACACGGTTGTAGCATGAAAGGAAAGTGGGTTTTCCGTGTGCTCAAGAGAGTTTTAAATTTCCCGGAGGCTTTATCGGGCACAATTTCCTTGGGAAATTTATCGCAACAAATGTTAGTATCTCACGAATGTACATGATGAATATATAGACATGATGCACATATTCGAACGTTTATTTTTATCTACTCTCAGGCTTCGCGTCGTATATTAATAAATTCCATTCCGACACTGTAAATCTTGACCATCTCGAAAGAATTTGAGCCGGAAAAATTTCCGTAATCGACCGCTGTGAAATCCATAATGTTCTTCTCGAGCCTCAAGCGATCTTCCGTGGTCGAACAACGGGGCATACTATTAGTATATATGTTCGGTAACTAGTCTCGTGATTTTCCGCTGGTCTCTTCCCTGTGCTATTATCTCAATATCGAAAATTGTTGGTCTTGCTGTGCCATAATGGCATCAACGTAGAGGACGTCTAAATCACTTAACCCTAAGCTAGTCTAATCTAATCTGACCTTTTCTAGGCTAATTTTCTTCTTGTGAATCCCTCAAACAAAGAAGAAGACCATCATTGACATTCTCAGGCACAAAAGAACTAAGAATTTAGAGATTAAAAGCAGTTGGACTTAGGAGTCTATGTTTTCATTGTTTACATACGTGATGAAAAATAAATATGAAAAGATATAATTGTCAATGGACGGTTTTGACAGTTCATACAATTACAGAACAATCGATATGGTTCAGAATTGACTTGTATCACATTAGTAAAAGTTAGTAAAAGAAATTACAAAGCCTCCTAAAATGTGGAAATAAAATAGTTTTATGAGTAGAGAGGAGAAGAGGAGGAGAGAGAGGAGAGAGGAGAGAGAGGAGAGAGGACAGAGAGAGAGAGAGAGAGAGTAGAGAGAGAGAGAGAGAGAGAGAGAGAGAGAGAGAGAGAGAGAGAGGGGTTTAAATAATCCTAGACACACGTTGAGGATATTTTAAAAGTACTTAAAAACATTCGATGATAACTGATATCATTAACTATTGATGATAATTGATAGCACTCAAGGCATCGAGAACGATGCCTATTGGCTCCTGAAAGAGCGCAAACATCTTATCGGATATGAAAGACCGGCGATTCTCGATGAGTGGTTCGCGAAGTCCTCTTCTTGAGGACCTCGAACAGGAGTGGAAAGTGGAGGTAGTGGAGGAACTGAGCGAATAGTGGACGAGGTAGAGAAAGAGGTGGCGGAGGAGACTATTGCGGTGGGAGCGAGTGCCACTGACGATGCAAGTACGAACAGGCTCGTTAAACAGTTCGACGCTTCGATATGCTTCGTGTCTCTCGTCTTCTTCTCTTCGGTGTTTCACAACGAGAAAGATTTCTTGATCAGTGTCGAGTTTTGATGAAAAGTGCGAAAGAAAGTGTTAACTATATACGAAAATGTAGTGTATATATATTTTTTATATCTATATCTACACACACACACACACACACACACACACACACACACACACACACACACACACACACACA
>NW_017296298.1:209154-214477 GCF_001594075.2 Trachymyrmex cornetzi | reverse complement strand
CCCACCTAATTCGAGCATTTGGAATATCTCGCTTGATTTTTATGATAGGAAAAGATGTTTTAGATGAAAGTGGAACGGTTTCAAGGGGGACGTATTTTGGTTGTATTGTTTTTCTTTTAGGTAGAGGCGGCAAAAATATATGAAGATCATCTCAACTTTTTTAAGAACTTGTATGATTTTTTTTATACAATATGATTCCTCTAATTATTCTGTATATTGTATATATAAGTATTAAGGTAGGGATATCAAAAAACCAATAGTTTCCGAATTATTTAATATTTTATATCAATATATGCCAGAATAAAGTATAAAATATCTCGTAAACTATTGGTTTTTTATATCTCTACCTTAATATTTTTATATACAGAATAATTAGAAAAATCATATTGTTTCAACAAAATCATACAATTCCATTTAAAAAAGTGGAGATGACCTTCATATCTTTTTGACGCTTTTATCTAGAAAAAACAATTTGACTAAAGTACGTCCCCCTTGAAACTGTTCCACTTTCATCTGAAACATTTTTTCCTATTATAAAAACCAAGCGAGATATTTCAGATGCTCGAGATAAGTGGGACATCCTGTATATATACATATACATATATATTTCAAATTGGCAATTAAAGTACAAAATCATTGTATTTTGAGGGAACTGTTACATGTAAATAATGTTATACGTATTTATAACTGCACGCGATGTAAAAATCATATAATATTTAAATGATGTAGAATGTAAACCTCCCGAGTGACGTTATACCGGAAGCCAGTGTAAATTACACATGAACCACGTGAGTCGTGAAGAATGAATGATTTATACCACTATATCGCTGTCAGGTGTAACAATAGCGTTATCCGAAATAATCGAATGAAACTAATTTTGTCAAATGTCAAACAACTATGTGAATTCATTATGCGAAAACGACGAGGGTGCCGGTGATTTGTTTCAATTTTAAAACCATTTCAAGTTTCGTCTTTATCTTAATATGTCCGCGATACTACTAGGATGTTGTTCATGGAACGTTGTTTGTTCAAATTAAAGCAACACGGATTTTCGATGCTGCCACAAATCTTTTTAGAGATCGTGAATCTCTATTCATCGAGAGGGAAAAGTTGCATTTTTCATGAGTTTCTCTCTCTACATGACTGTATATATGTAGATTTTTCGGGAATATATTTTCGAACTTATTCAGTTTTCAAGATACAAGATCAGCTTTGTGCCCTAGATTTATCATTCATTGCAATGACGACTATTTTCGGTATTAATATCGTTTTTAAAATAACTTAGAATTCAACTTTAGAACGTTAAAGAAATTATTTTATGAATTGCAGTCGTATTTAAAATATTTTAAAATTAATTGAAAAATAGAAAATATTTGTTAGTACAGGTGAAAAGGGGACGATTTCTTATGAAAAAAATAACATCTACCAACCTATGTGCTTTTATAAAACATTACATACCAACATTAAATAAAGCATTATATAAACAGGAATTTTACTGATTTACTATAATGTTCTACACATATTTAGCATCCTAATTTGTTCATATATAAGGTGCATTTTCACGAGCCGTTCAAACTGGTTGTTACAGCGACAAGAAAAATCACGTGGTGATTTTTATCGCAAAACTATTATAACGGTAACTTTACACATAAAAAAGGCAAGAAGCATTCAATTTGCATTTGAGCGACACATTTAATATGTTGTTTCTGTTTTTTATGTGTCATTTGCAGCGCTGAATTAAACAGTTATTAGCAGTTATTACGTTAATCTGACTGCACCGAATCTTTTTATCTGGATCATCAACGAATAAAGAGAATAACTTAGATTATATTATCGTGGTTAACGCTGGTCAACATGGTCGACACGGTGCAGCAGCATTATCAACGCCGTTTGAGCGTTTAATGCTTATATAAGTTCAAACTACCAAAGTTCAAACTACCAAATTTTAGTTGCTGGAATAAGGACGACAGATCTGTCGTTCCAATTGTTTATTTCAGCAATACGTGAAATTGTACCTTTATGCCGTATGTATAACATTAAATGTCATCTTCCTGAAAGGATATGATAGAACAATATACTCGTCACAACTCAGACAACATAGATATCCAAAAACGAGACTAAGATGTTTTGAAGATGCCTAAAAGACATCTCAAAGACGTTTTTAAAATGTCTATGTCTCGATTTGGGACTTTTTGTTGTCTGGGAAGTTTCTACAAAGCATGATTTATTTGTCTCATATCGAAACTCGTATCTCCTTTTACATTTTTTATAAAAAAAATTTCAAAAAGTTTTAGTAAATTTTTATTTTATGACAAACTTATTTGGTATAGACATGTTGCAAGTATTAGGCGTTAAACTTAATTCCTGCCGTTTTTCGTCTCCAAAATGAATGAATACCTTAATCAAAGTAATTTCCTCCATTTTCTACTTTATTACTAATTAATAATACTTTATTAATAATACTTTGATTAAGGTATTTCCCTTCGAAACAAATTAATTTTGGAGACGAAGAACGGCAGGAATTAAGTTTAACATCTAATATTTATCGATGTTCGAAAATGTATTTCCGGAAGGATTAAATATACGGTGCGGATACGGTATCTAATACATCATTATAATTTTATTTTACATTGAATGTCCGATGAAAAGGGACATGACGTCGATTGGGTAGCCGAATAAGCGAGCGTTTCCTGTGCAAAGTGACTCGCTCAAAACACGCGCGACTTCGTTTTGAGGCATCGGGGACATGGTACCGTTCGATAACTCGCGTTAGACTCGCCCGGGATATCGGTCGTTGGCGACGTGCGATTATTTTGGCATTGGCGACGATCCGCCGACGGTTCCGATCTCTGACAGGGGTTTCGCACATGTGACGGAACGCCAACCCATTCAGCATACGACATGCTGAAGATACGCATGCTGGATTACATCGGTGATACTGGGTGAGTGCTGAATGTTCCTACATAAAACGCATTTGGAATATACAAGCTGTGACTGATCCTTACATTTTGAATCAAGTTTTTTTTTTTTATAGAGAATGTATAATTCATACTTGTAAAAATAATAACAGAATTTTTGTATTAAGAGATAGAAATTTTACTGTCTTTAGAAACGAGATATCTTAACAAAATTTTTTTAATTAATTATTTTCACATTTTGAGCTGTATAAAATGATATTCGGAATGTCTAAGTGTCTAAAAAGAGAAATTTAATATAATTCTGTGGTCTGATTAAAAATGGATGATAAAAAATTTTAAATCTTTGTTTTAAATTTTTTTTTTAATTTGTTACTTGATAACCTTATTTATACGCTTAACTTATTTTACGTGCCTTTTTTTTGAAAAAAATTTATATTTCATGTTCCATTTATATTTACGTTTTATGTTCCAATTTATACTTTTTACGGATTTCGTTAACGTTTTTGTTACCCTCCTCTTACGCTTTACTCTCCAATAAACGCTTCACGTTTTATTTTCACCAGAATTATATATAATCTTCAAAAATGAATCAGTATATTATTACTGAAAAATAGTAAATATTCGCTGATTATTGTATCATTTATAAGTGTAGCACTGTCAGTAATAATATACTGATTTGTTCATTTTTAAAGAGTATAATTCCATCTTCTATTTCTATTCTCTTTCTTAATTATAATTGCACGTTTTAGATACATTTTTGTTACTTTATAATATGATGCGAAATTTAATTTTACATGACACTTTGAATAATTAACATTTAATTTAATAATTCAATATCTCTTAACGTTGTATGAATAAAATTTGTATGCAATACTTGATTTTATATATACATGTGCAAATTGCGCACATTTAAAAGTCATTAGGTAAATAGATCGAGAATGAAGGAGGACTTTTCTTTTTTTTCTCTTTGAAACAAGTAATGTGATGAAAGTGAGCTCGTTTTGTTAGCACTAATCATCATTGATCACATACGTCTTGTTAAATTTCGTGATCACGCCGTGAAAAATGCGCCAGCGGCAACGAAATTATACGCTCGTTAAGATCCGTTTTGGTGTCAGCAAATGGCTCCTCGATCTCGTCCACTAGAAACGCGTATATCGCTCATCTGGAATACCAATGAACGTACCGCGGAGAACAAGGCTGATCATTCTTTCCCACTTCAATTGTATAACGACGTAGCCTCTCGAGAACGCTTAATGCGGATCGTGCTTCGGATGAAAATGGAATGAACCAAGAGTCGCTCTCGCACTTTTGGAACGATGTATCGGGAGTGACGCACACAAAAGGGAAAGTACTCCGAAATTTATGGAATACTCTTATTCTCCTCGAGAGACCAGGTCTTACTGCCTTCCGCTTATCGCTGACAAATTAATTTATTCGACGCTAAGCCACACTTCAATCGCGTTATCTGGTTTCTATGCATCTCCTTTTAGAAAGAGTGATACGTAGTAGGTATGTGTCATGTTTAACTACACGAGTCATTCAATTAATCTGTTAAACATCATGGACATTATTTATGATAAGATTAATCTACAAATATTTTCTCCTTAATGTTTTCTTTCTGATAACGGTCTGTTGTCGCTGCTAAACGTCACTTTTGCGACGTCTTCTATTAGCAGAAAAAAAGATGTCTAACACATTCTCACATAGCGAGTGATGCAATTCCCTCTCTGCGGTCGATCTGCTGCCATATCTGCACGGGCGAGCCGAGAGAGTGACGTAAATATATTTCTAATTTCCTGCTTATTCCGCGTCGGCCCACACTGTCCGTTCATCCGGGATATAATGACAGGCGCCTCGTGGGTGCGAAACGTTGGTAAATTAATCGAACGAGGTCGTCGGATCTCGGGCGAGCGAGCGCGAGCGGGTGAATGAGCGAGTTAAACGAGCGCACGGCACTGGTAATAATAAAAGGGCTGTCTTCAGCAGTAAAAAAAACAGCTTTGCAACTGGTGTAAAATTCCTTGATATTTTTTCTTCTTGTCCTTGGTTTCTTGTTGGATTTAAATGTATAATCACTGTAACCAATTATATTAAAGAATCTTACGACAGTTGCAAAGCAGCTTTTCCTGCTAAACGTAGTCAAAGTTTTACTCGATGAAACTTTTCTAACGTTGCATTTTAGCGTATTTCGCTCGCTATTCACCAAATTCGCAATTCGATTTGGCCGAAAGTAGAGATGACTACACTGAAAAAAAATAATAGTCATTTTTAATAAATATTTAGTTGAATACTGCCAACTAAATATATATTAAATATAAAGATATATTTATTTGATACAAGAAATGTTAATTTGATTTAACAATCTTTTTTTTTACTGAACAAATATTTATTTACTGTAAGTA
>NW_017296298.1:194505-208735 GCF_001594075.2 Trachymyrmex cornetzi | reverse complement strand
TATGAATAAATTATATATTATACTATAATATAAATTGTACCAATACTTTTTATTTTAAAGTACAAATTTTAAATATTTGTAAAATATAAAAAATATATACGTAACCTTAAATATATGTTTGAAAATGAAATTTTATTTTCGATAAATTTTTTTCAAAATAAAGAGGTTTAAGAGATTAATAGATCTTATTTTCCAAATTATTAATGGATCAAGTTCATGAGACAAATTCAATCGATGCGTTACAATTTGTGTATGCGATGCATTCATCCTGCGTCTCGTGATACAGGAAATTACGAGAAAACCAGTCAGGAAACGTAACCGCAAAATGCATGAAATTTCCCGAGAATTATCGTTTGTTACGATTCCAAAGAAATACGACATATCATACTGACGCAATAAAAATGATAATATGGCATGACGAATGCTGATAAAAAATATGCCGATAATATATTTATGTTTCTTATTTGTAGCGACACATAAATTGCCGATGCCGATCGAAGAAATTGCTCTATAATATAACTATAATACATTATTACATCGCAATTATAAAATAATTTTACTAACGAGTTATTTGAAGTTATTTGAAGAGTTATTTAAGTTGTAAATATATCCATTTTAAAAGCACATTCTTTTACAAGTCAATTTGAAATATTTTTCAGATTTATTCACTCACCTTCGAAACTTGGACGCAAACATTCTTTATTTTTGTAAAACTGTCGACCCATGAATCCCGAGGCAGGCAAACGGTTACCTAAATTTACGATTGTTCAATCCGCGAATGCTGCAGATTCTACAGATAATTCTTTGTACCTATTGTAAATTCTTAATTTTTCAATTAAATATCATAAATTGCTTAGTCCATCTATAGCGTGCATGCTTTCATTACAAATTCTTTGATAACACCGGCGATAATATTTAATATTGCCTAATAATTGAAAAATTGTCTTCGTGTATGGTAATGTCAGAAGGGTGAAAACATCAAGAATAAGGAACCGGAGGTTCTCCAACTGTCGTACATAAAAAAATCAATGCCGCGTTGACAGTTAAAGATCAGGTACTTGATCCCCCCCCCCCCCCCTGTTGTGAATATACTTTATATTTCATACCCACGCCCATTTCCGCGTAGTTTGAAAAGGATGTAACCGTCGCGTCAGGTGAGTCGTGCGAGAACGACGTGGACATTTTTCATTCAGATCACTTTAGCGTAACGGAAAGGAGTAGCGAATGCCGGAAACGTTGGAAAAGTAAACCTTTCACGGATTTATTGCAGTGATATCTTGATATCAAGGAAAAAAAGGATTGACAGAAGTCATTGCACATATCTTGCGAAGTCTATGCCTATTTAAATTATTTGCTATAATATAAAAAAAAATTTTGTAATACAAAAATAATCGATGCGATTGCAAATATTCATTACTGTACGGAGAAATCGTACTTTCTGATACATATTAATTTCGCTCATGTAGACCGTTTTACTAAAAATTTTAGAGTTTTCTTAAGCCGTTGATAAAAACATTTGACATCTTGTCGATTTTATCGAAATCTCGAGGATTATAGCCGAGACACGCTAGCTGCACTTAAAACGTGATAATAATTACTGAGGCTGACGCGACTCGCTAAGTGCCCGCATACCGTATACGTTAAAGTGGCAGAACCAGTTGCAGATGAAAGTAAGACTCGGAGAAAATCGTGCGATTAGATAATCCCTGTCGCCTTAAAGCTTTTTTCTTGCATTTTTAAAATCTCTACCGATTTATCAGAGATAAAATATCACCTCGTAATACTGCACTGTTCGAAATTTAAGTTATGAATTTAAGTAATATGTAAAGGGGAAAAGCTTCTAGTTATGAGATAATTGAAACGTAATGAATGGTTTAACTAAAAATTTTACAGTAATCTTAATATAATGAATGCGTGCATTAAATTTCATGCAAATCCACTTAAAATTTTATGGAAAGTACATTAAATTTCATAAAATTTTATGACAAGCACATTAAATTTTATGTATATGTACATAAATATATTATATTCAGTTACAAATACATTAAATTTTTAATGGAATGTTATGAAATTAAAATCGACTTGTGTAAGTTAAATATATACTAATTTTATGATATTTCTGACATTTAATGCACACGTTTAATAATACTGTAACTTAGTTTTCAATTAAATCATTTATTATTTTTCAGTTATCTTATAACCATAAGTTTCCGTTACATGTTTCATAAAATTCATTAAGAAATTCCTAACTGTAGTGTAAGTAAAATATCGATATTAGGAGTCTGGGTCGAATTGTCTGGGTCGGCTGATTGTAAATTTTTTATCCTCATAATGGAGAGCTCTTGAAGTATTATCTAATGTATTATTTTCCTTCTTATGTTTGATGGATTTATATCCCTTATAATTTACGTAAGGTTTTTATTTCAACGTGTATCCCTTTTTGGCGATAGCTTAAGAATTATGTTCGACTTTCTAATTGGAACATTGATATATTTTCCTGATGGTTCTTTTTATATAGCGTTGTCACTATGTCGGAATACGTAAACTGCCTTTGTATCATCATTTCAACGTTCTGAATAAACATCGAACGAATCCTAATATGATGTGTCAACAACGGAAATATACGGTTTTTCTCTATCATGAAAGATGTTATGTAGCCTATATGAAGTATATGTGTGCGTTATATTATAAATTATAATATAAAATTTAGTCCCTCATTTTCAGAATTAACTTATTTTTAGAATTGTGCTGAATTATGTTTTGTTTGTGCTACATTGTGCCTCAAAATCATTGAACACTAAATTTAAAATCGTATTAAAAATACGTTAAAAAAATGACAAAAAAAAGGTTTTTTTTAGGTCAGCCCTCACTTTGCGTTTTTTCAGTTTTTTAAATTGTGCTAAGTTGTGTTAGATTGTACTAACATAACACCATTAATACCGGAAGAGGACGAGGCGAGAGGACCGGTGTCCCCTCCTGGGCTGTTTAGAAAGATAGCCTTCTGGGCTTGGGGCCCAACAAGGCCTCACAGGTATGGGCCAGTAAGCCGCTGGTGGGCGCTTTTCTGTTTATATAAATTGGAGAATTAGAATTCACAAGCGTAGCCACTCTAATCAAGGAAGTATTATAAGTAAAATATCACAAGTTGAATTTATCACAATAATACACGCCCCCTTAAAAATAAAATTAAATATTTCGATATATTTTGCGTAAATTAATTAGCTACAAAAAAAGATTAAAAATTTGTGTTGGCTTATCGTCGCTGATAGAAAAGTGTCACATTTTATATATATAAAGTAAATAAAGCATATTTAAAATTCTTTCGAAATTAAAGCAAAGTTTTAATTAGGATAGTGAATATACATTACTTTCCATGTCATATTTTCAACTACATATAATGTAATTTTTAAAACTGTATCATGAATTTTCAAAATTTGAGCACAGCAATCTTATTAGTTCAAGGTTGTATAAATTTTATCTTTTATCAAAATTGTACGTTTCCATATAAGCAATATGTGGGTTTTTTCACAAAAATATTTTGCTCGATTTTTTTCGTTATCTCAAAAAGGCTAATTTTTTTACGTAAAATTGAAAACTGGATGGAATGTCCTATGCTCTTCGCAACTCTACGAGTAGCACACAGAGAAAAATGTCTATCCCGTATCCGGAAGCTTTGTTCGCGTACCTGTGTTCTTTCTATGCGCTTTTAATAATAAAGCGTCGCTCTTTTTGGACTACTATAAGAGCGCCTGTGGTACGTGGATGAATAACGGTGCGGAATTGGATGCCCCATGCACACGTGCGGCAGGTTTTTTTGTGTAGCATCCTGTCCCCTCTAAATGCTTGTTCTTGCTCCCCTTTTCGTTTTGATTGCATTTTTCATGCAGGGGGAAAGGGGGATACGTTTTTTTATTCTCTCTATCGTACTCGAAAATGTTGCGTTATTCCGTAAAATTAGCCATTATTTGTCAACTTTTAAATTTTAGTCATTTTAGTTGGTAGTCCTTTTAAATTTTTCTCTTAAAATTACAAATATAATTATGAAATCAAATCAACTCTCATAATTTGTTAGTAAGTTTGTCAAAACCATTAAAATGATAAATATAGGCAAGAAATGCACATAATAATTCTTAAATATTTTTCGCAATAAATTTATTCAGGTACAATTTTTCAGTGTATTAACATCTTTCTAATAGGATGCTTGATTGAGCATAAAATTATTAAAATTGCTTGTCAATTTAATTCGTGATAAAATAAGATAAAATAATATATATATATGGGCTCTCGAGATTCAAACAACAAATTTACATAAATAACAGGCAAATGAGAACACACACTGAGAAAAAAATGCTGTTGATTCAATTAAAGTCTATATTACGGGCTGTCACTAACATAAGTGATTAATTCATGCGTATATTTTATTGATGTAAAGGCTTGATTATTGAAATAATAATTTATGCCTTTTTTTGTGTCAATAAAAATATACATGAATTAATCACTTATGTTAGTGATAGCCCGTAATATAGACTTTAATTGAATCAACAGCATTTTTTTCTCAGTGCAAGAAACGCAGTTCTAGTTGCGGGGTGAAAAATCCTGTATTCAGAAATCTTACATATGTGTAGAGTGTACAATTCTCGGACGTTTCGGCTAAATTCTAGCCATCTTCAACAAAGTAAATTAGATTCCACGAGGAGTTACTTAAATAATTAGGCAATAAAGCATATATATACACTGTTAGAAATGTAACCACTTCCTGTACACGTATATAAAATGAAGCTCGTGGTTATGAATGAAATTAAAAGTAATGAATGATTTAACTGAAAATTAAATTACAGTAGCTTCATTACTTAAATGTAATGAACGTGTACATTAAATTTATGAAAAATACATTAAATTTTATGTACATGTACACACATATACTTTTTAGTTATAAATACATTAAATTTAATATAATGTCATGAAATTAAGTTCAAATTGTGTAACTTAAAAGTTAATGAAATTTAAGAACATTTCTAACAGTGTACAATCTTGAAGTGCGCGAGCGCGGCATAGCAGATAGCGCACTGGTTATCGTGTCCTGGGTTCAATCCCAGTAGGAACCAAAATATTTACGCTCGTGTCTCCTCTCGAAAAAAACCGGCAACTTCCCTTGCCCACAGAAACATCTCTCGAAAAATCCGCCGTTCCGGCATTAAAACTCTAGGTCCCATATGCTCGTGACAATTGAATAATCAGCGTGCGCATCACAAGCATATGAGAGAGGTGTAACACAGGCTAGAGACCTAACGTAAGAAGAATCTTGAAGTGCAGTAAGATGACATTCTTACTGCACTTCAAGATTGTGTGCTTTATTGTCTAATTATTTAAGTAACACCTTGTGGAATCTAATTTATACTTCGTTGAAGTTAACTAGAATTTAGCCGAAACGTACGAGGATTGTACACTCTACACATATGTAAGATTTTTGAATACAGGATTTTTCACTCCGCAACTAGAATTGCGTTTTTTATGCTCTTATTTGCTCGTTATTTATGTAAATTTGTTTTAATTCGTGATATTACTACAGTAGTTTAATTGCGTTTATAAGTCCGAAAACCAATTCGGTATGCAATTTGAATGACTACAAATATGGTATATATCCATGTACATAGTATATACAGTGAGTGCAAAAGTATTTGTACAGAGAAAATATTTTATATAAAAACTTTATTTTTGAAAAGTAAATATTATTCAGCGAAAAATGAGTCATTGAATTGATATCGAATCGATATCGATATGATGATTTCAACACCAATTTAATCGTTTCGACGTTTAATTGACGATCGTTTCTTGTTGGATAATTAACAATTTATTCATAAAGAATAAAATAGACTGTATGTTACACTGCATGTTAATTACATATACAAAAAAGATGTGTATTCATTATAGAAAATGTATCATCTGAAAAATAAATGAAAATTAAAAATTATATTGTTTGGATGCTCAAAAAGGATTCGTACAATCGAGAAATTTAATTTCTAAAATCAGGAATACATGCGAAGCTCATTTGTTTATGTTAGAACAGAATATATTTATTGTATAAAATTATTAATTAATGTTTATTTTCTATAAATAAAACTTTTTTTATAAAAAAAATTTCCTTGTATGAATACTTTTTGCTCTCACTGTATATGTAATTCAGACTGAATTATTTAATTATTAAAGATCTACTTTGACCGTTATGGCCATTACTTCTATTTCTTATTGTTGAGTTTTCAAATGTACGGTCCAGTAAGATTCTCATTGTTTATAATAATTCTTAATAGTCTAAATTCATACGATTGTTACATCGCTAAGGCTACCAAAGGTTATCAATATATTCATCAATGAAATTTATTCATGAATTTCTTGGTTACCTTTAATCTTTAGGTAACCATATATTGTGAAAACGGGCCTAAGACTAACTCGAACGTACGTTTCTGCAGAAATATACGCACACGGGCTCTCATTACACATATACATGCTTCATGTATACACACGTGATCATTGCTCACACACGGCCTATCGGTTGCGAAACGAAGACAATACACAGTAAAAAACATTTCATATTTGTATTGGAAATGATCCACTCAAGTCCTTGTTAAACTTTTGTATTGAATCTTTTAATATATTATGGACCGGTTGTTCCATCTTTAGTTTAGATAAACTGTGAGGTAATTTACTTATTGGATAAACAAAAGAGTAAAAGAGTAAAACATAGCCTTAGGCTGGGTTGTTCCATCTTTTGATAAACTTCAGCTCACTGTCTTACTCTCTTACTCTCTTATGTTTTACTCTTTTACTCTTTTGTTTATCCAATAAGTAAATTACCACAAAATTTATCTAAAGATGGAACAACCGGCCCCCAAGGGTTAATTTAACATAATGTGATTGTTAGAAACATTTCTATCGGTAGGATTCACAATGTAGCTTGCAGCAATTGCATTTCCGAATATACACGTGCCGAGTTTATTATTTCAATTACTTGCCAATCTTTCGACCCTCTTTCGAAGAAGATTTCGTTCCGATATTAGGATTCGTCAGGCTCTGTCAAAACGAATAGTGGAGAATTACTGTCATAACTGGGGATTCGACTTCTTTTTTCGCTCTTTTTGTTCTTGTTCCACATTTTTTATCCGCTCCCATTCTCCCATTCTCTATTCCAAAACGAGGGAGGATTATGAATATTCGTGCATTGTTAACGTTTGTTTGCAATTGCACACCGAACTATTTCCGACGTATCTCCTAACATACGATATTGCAAATCGCTCTCGATGTTCGCAATCAGAGCAAGCATAAATATATAATTAACTATTATTAAGTGAAATTGAAATTTTATTTAAATATCGCAATCACTTATTTTTTGCTATTCTTTCGTTTAGCTAGTGAATATGTTTCTGAGTTTCATTGCTATCTTAACGTGACAATTTTGCAAGCTGGAATATAAAAATAACGTCGCCCACATGTCTACTATAGTCATTGTCGCAATATATGCTTACGATATGATAAGTTATGCAACTACCGCTATTGTATTTCCGTTCTTTTTTCCCTTCCTTTAATAATAGAGTCAATGACTTTTTACACAACGTTTTGCAGCAGTAATTATTAATGCTATATATACTAAGGAAAAGAATATTATTATATTAACGACCTCCTTGTTCGCACCGCTTATCGTCTACATCTTTATCACGGTGATAATAAGCGTACTCGCGGCTATAATCGTGCTCGGCTCTTGTCTTTGAGCGTACTCTTCAGTTCAACAATATTACGTATCCAAATCTTGGCGTATAGTTTTAACATCTTACATACGTTCAATCTTGGGAATTGTATCCAGTCAATTTTTTTTTCTAGAACGTTTGCTCAATTAAAATCTGTTCTTCGTACTGATTAATATCCGACACGATCTGTTTCGCCGGTTGCGTTTCTCTCACCGTAGAAAATCTATCTTTATTTCTCATCGGACTCTCTGTCGATGGAATATCGATTCATATCTTTCGTTATCAGCGGGAATTCGAGGTGATTTAATTTTCTCGAACTCGATTCGAAAATCATTCTCAGTTTATTTGTGACGACGGTGAAACATAATCGGTTTTCTTTCTCGCGTACCTGTAACAAATCGAGAATCTAGCTCACCGTGTACGTATAACAGTTTGTATAATTTTGCAAAACTGGGGCCTTAATGTTCGGTGCGCGAGAAACATGCCTCGGAGCAGCGGGGCGCAAAACACCATGGAAACGGGACAGGCCGTGCAAATGGATTTACGTGAGTAGGTGAGTAGGTAGGTAGGTAGGTAGGTAAATAGGTAAATAAATAGATAGGTAAGTAGGTAGATAGATAGATGATCAAACTCTTGCCGTGTGTAGGTAGACGGTGCTAGAGATCTTCAAGTAAGAGGTTAGACATGATATCGTTTAGTCTGCCATATTTTCCAGGATCTGTTTAAGATAGAATGAGGTAGATTATGCATAAGGTAGAACGAGATATCTACGTCTCTCTCCTCTATCTCATTCCGTTTTAAACGTCTTGAAAAATATGGCGGATCAATTAGATGTTGTCTAAACTACGGCCAATCTCTTACTTGAGGATATCTAGAGTACTCTAGACGGTGCAATGTACAGCAGCTGCTTTATACGGGTGCACTGTTTGTTCCGAAACACGAGATGCGGCTACCGAGCGGAATAATGCACCGCTTGCTACGGATTTGTCGATTCTGATCATGATAAAATTGTTAATTAATAAATAAGGTGGAGCGCAGCGATCTAGAATATTCGGATGAATGAAAAAATATATAACAGATACTTTATTTCGAAATAATTATAAGATTGCAAAGTAAAAAAAATGATGGTGGATAACGGTAGTAACGATTCAGAAATAAAAGAAATTAACGTAATAACATTGGAATAATACGAATTAATAGTTGGTAATCACTTTTTCATGATTTGGTAATCATTATTAGCTAGGTATTTTTATATTTTAACACGATTTCATATTGTTGGTTTTGTATCGTTAAGAAATTGTTCTATATTCATTCGAATAGATTTCCATTCGCTACATTCCATCTTATGACAAACTATTGCGTCTAATGAGTAATAAAGTGCACCTCAAGTTCAATTGAATAAAGGCGATATTACGTAAGCGATTGTACATTCCTAAATATCTATCGCCCTATCCTATAGTGTTTCCTAGTCGTTGACGTTCCATTCGCTCTCCTGCACTCTGGAACAATAGCAATCAGATCGAAGAGGTTGCATTGTTGCCAGTATGCTTTATGAGCGGCACATATGCTCGAGTATCACCAGGTATGCGATACCCTCCGCATTATGGCACTCGTTTGGGATCACCGGCGAAATCTATCACCGATAAATCATCGCCGTTGCCCCCGTCGTGTACGACGTAACGTTCATTTTCCGTTCTTTCCGAATTTCTCTACTTTCACCGACTGGCAATTGCGCATCGTCTATAGTTAGACTCGTTGCTCACGTTGTATTTGTTTGATACTCCTTTATATGAAATTCAATTTAATATTGAGAATTATTTATTTTAAGTATTAAAAGCCTCGAACAACAGTGCTTTATATGCAATTCAATTTAATACTGAGAATTATTTATTTTAACTATTAAAAGCCTCGAACAACAGTGCTTTTAATATTTAAAATAAATAAAAAAAAGAACAATTATTATATTTATAACTAAAATTATGCAATGTCTCTCGAAGTTACTGATATCTGGTTTAATCGATAATATTCATTTATAATATTTTGTTTTTTATTCAACAGAAAAATATTTATATAAATACAAATTATACCTTTTAACTTTTTAAATATTAGAAAGCATACATTTGCATACATGTTATATATGCATCGCGATTATACAAGATGTATTTTAAATCATAACTTCAGGTGATTCCTTGAACCATTTGAAGTTTTAAAGAAGTCTTAATAAAGCTTTAATAAAATAATTAAAAGCCTTAGGTTTAAGGAACATAGTTTCCAAGATATAGAACGTTCAAGTTTAAAAAAAAATACATTTTTTTTAATATCTTAGATTAATTATGTACCATCTGAAAATCATGATTTTTCAAGGAGATTACAAAATTTAATAAACGTTACATATGATATTTATCTATTTATCTATTTTCATCTTTGTGGCCTGCGCATCTTGCGATAGTGGATTATTCGAGGAATACACAGTAAAAAAGAAAATGTTAATTTTAACATTTTTTACGTGTTCCAGGAGATCCACTTTCAATTTTAAGTTAAAGTAATTCATTCGTCTTGTGTTATTTATTAACGAACTAGTAATGTTAAATAATTGACACAATACTTTATATTTATATTTGTTGTTAATAAAACATTTTTGTTCGTATAATGTGAATGAAAAAATTCTTAGATATTAAATTGACTTTGAGATATATAGATTAATTGAAACAATTGTGTTAAAAACACTCAAAATAATATTCCATTTTTAATTGACATACGCAATTGTTAAGTTAGAAAGGTGACATGAATCTAACACATCAAAATGTTACGAAAATAATAACATATCAGTTGTATGTTTATTTTACATTGAAGTAATAATCAAAATGTGGTAACACAAGAAAAATTCTACATATGGACCCACGATTTTTTACTGTGTATCTTAACAATCTATAAAATGTATCTGAAAGAAAAAAAAGAAAAAAAATTCTCGACCTTTTGAATCTCAGCCAATAAGATGCATGGTTGTCTCGTCCACCATAACCGTGGACAACAATGCAACAAATGGAATAAGCACATTAAAATCTTGTACATCTATAGTTTACTGTCTTAAAACGTGCACGGTAGTTATATTTAGGTCCCTTCTGTATCTTTGATTTATGGGCGGGTTTTCGAAACGTATCCCAGGTTATCGATCTCTGAACAGAATAACAATTGTACATTAGTATCCTTTCTACGTTCGACACGACACCTGTCTCTACTTTAATTTTTTTTATATTCCTACCAACAAATTCAACTTTTATTTCAACTTTAATTTGTTAAGAAAAAGCTGAATTATTGTTGCAAAAGACTGTCATTCTTAAATTCCGTATCGATTAAGATTAAAAAAATATTAAAAGCTTCCTGTATGCATTTTGGTAAAATCAATCTGCACGTTGTAGTTTTGAGGAAAATATATTTAATGATTAATTTCTGAGATTGCACACGAAAAGTAAATTTGACTAGAATATTTTTCTTAATAAACTTATTAATATCGTTATATTCGTATAGAGATTATTTGAATATTAACTGACTTAAATCTTTTCTATTTATACACTCATTATCATCAATTGCTAATCCGCGTCGCACAGTAGCCTTAATAAAAACGCAGCATTCGTTTATAAGTAGATTAATGGACTCACCTTGTGCTCTCAGGCGGTGACAATATCAAATACGACGCGACGTCACGTAATCGGCCGGTACGAAATCGAGGTTTTTGTCAATGGACAATGTCGTTCGCAATAGGCCGAGACTTGAACTGACCAGGAGGCCAATGGACCCTGTCGACCCAACCCATGATTGACTCATTCTAGGTTGAATTCACGATAGATGGTCGTACGATACATATCAGCATTCTGCTGCCGTATCGCAACATCATATCCTCTGCGATCGCTTTCGTAAATACGAATGTACTGGGCCAGTTGTCAATCGATCAATCTGTGTCCGTTAAAAAAATGTCATGGAAAAAAAGATTGCGCGCACAAGATTGAAGAAAAAGCACCCCCTGCTTCGCGTTCTCTTCGAAAAGGCTACGTTTAACTATAGGATTTAATCGATGTAAGTATGAGTCTACTTTCCAGTAAGCGACACAGCTAATTGATCATTTCATCTTTGTTAACACAACAGACAAACAACAAGGATGTAATAGGTCTAAAAATAAAAACAAGTAAAGGGCTAATGTTTTTTACGCGGTAATTCGTGCGATAAAAAAGTTTTTTATTTCATATTACTATAAGTCAGACGTTTCGGCTTCACTTCGAGCTATCTTCAGTATATCTGAACACTAAAAAATAGAATAGTTCCTAATGGCTAAGCGAGAGAGTGACCACTCATTCCATCCTCATCAATTCTTGACACAAGGTTGGCGAATCTAGTGACAACGATTGAAGATGAATTCCGCACAGCCATGTACAATTGTTAGCAATTTTATACTTTTTTAATAATAAATCTGTTCTTTTTAGCTAAAGTTCTTGCACTGTTCACGTTTCTTCTTTACGTTGGAGAGAAAAAGAGAAAAGATGAATCGTACAAGAAATTTAGGTAAAAAGAACAGGTCAAATAATTCACTGTGTTACACTGTTATCTGTGTCTTGCTGGAAAGTATCCTATGTTCAATTCATGAGAAATTCAAGAAACGGGTAGAGTCTTACGTCAAATATATTTTTCGTAAGGCACGTCTTTTCACACACGGAAAAAAAGTAAACACATTTTCTTGAACTGTAATTTATTGATTCAAAGAATTAATTACTTGCCACAATAAATTTGTTTTTTGTTCCAATAGAATATTATCTTGAAGCAAATAATTTATCAATGAAGAAAATATTTTATTCTAATAAAAACACAATTACTTGTCAGTAGAAAATTGTTTCATTAAATCTAATAAATGTCATTACTTGAATCTGATTGTTGTTAATAAGAGAACATTTTTCTTAAATTTATGACATGAGTATTAGAAATCGTACATTGATTACTTTTTATAAAATATAATTTTTATTTCAAAAAGCAATTTCTTGGTTACCAAAAATATTTACTAGTAACGAGAAAATTGTTTCATAAATTAATTAAATGCCTGCTAGGGACTATTTGAGAAAATTATTTTCTTGCATCAAATAATTTTTTCTTGAAACAAGTAAAATTATTTTTCCGTGCACACACATACACACGCACACAGATACATGAGTTACTACTTTTTATGATACTGCTTTTGTACAAAATAAAATTATGGAGTCCATTACATAGGCTGTGTTCAGAGAGGCGCTGTTAGAGCATCATTCTATCCTTGTTTTACATCTAATGAATGACAAAAATAGAATGATACAAATAACTAAAATTTATTCTGCAATTGCGTAAGTGTAAATAGTTGTAGTTGTAAGACTTGACCAATCATATGTTAAATCTATAATGTTGAATATATAGGGTCTTTTTCACCAATCTCGGTTAAGTTAACCGACGATACATGAGACTCATTTATGCCCATTTCCGTAGATTAACTTCAATCTCGGCTCTACTTACTCTTCGTCTTTTTCTAATCTTTAGAATTAGAAAAAGACAAAGAGTAAGTTGAACCGAGATTAAAATTAATCTATGTTGGTGGAAACGGGCATTAGACCTAATTTCACAACTCGTGGTTAATTTTTAACCGAGGTTTAACTTATTTTCAGTAATAATGAGTAATAACGGGTTATGAAACTGGACTTAAATGAGCCCTATGTAACCGTCGGTTAACTTAACCGTGGTTGGTGAAAGAGATCCTTAACCTAATGCGAGTCGCCACTGTTCTTACTAAATATATCGTTATTTTTTACTAAAGCGATAATTAATCGTGTATCATGTCAATTTGACATTGTATAGTGTCAAATACAACTATTGTTTTAATATAAAACAACGATATGATTCAGCAGTGGCGACTTACATTAAGTTAAATTTGGCACTACAGATTTCACAGCGCACAATCGAATATTCTTTTCGTATTCGGCTGTAATTGGTGAATTTTTACGACTACACTACGATCACGCAATTGTAGAATTGCCTCGAACACACACATAATATACGAGGAGTTATTCTGTATGTTTCAAAATTATTTAAAAATCGTGGTAAATCACCGTAAAAAGTACAAAGCGTCATACGTTACAAATAGTATAATGCAAGGTCTTATTAAAATCAGAATTTGCAAGTTTATCAGATTTTTACGCAAATCCGCAACATATACAGCCTCGATCATTCAGCGTGCACGACGCGTCATAGCGTCTGCGAAGCATTCACATAGTCTCGCTAGAAGAAGTAGTATCGCTATAGAAGAAGCGTAGGTGCGCTATAAAGGTGTATCCGTCGTTCGAAGGCGAAGAGAAACGTCGCGAAGAGGAAAAAGCTAGAAGGCGCGCACATACACTCGATTACACAGTAAATCGAGAGACAGAGAAGGAAGGAAGTAGGCGAGACTCGTTATGCGAGGACGGCGAGGGTGGGTGGGGGGG
>NW_017296298.1:186548-194352 GCF_001594075.2 Trachymyrmex cornetzi | reverse complement strand
GGGGGGGGGGGGGGAGGGGTACGCGCGTCACGCATGCCTCCTCGTGCTCTCACACTCGCTTCGACGGGCCGATCGTGTGCACGTGCTTCGCCGCTGCGCGCATCTTGCCGATCTCGCTCTCAGCCGCGATCGTATCGGTCGTCGTACCTCCAGCGTACTCTCGATGTCTCTCGCAGCGACGCGTACCAAATTGATAGTTACGCGCCGAGACAATGTTGCGTGGCTGCGAGTTCCCCGGAAAATAGGATCGACGCGTGTGAACCGGTCTTTCTTTCCACGAGCATGTTGAAGCGCGATCGCGCGGTATACCTAGGGTCACTCTGGCTATCGCGCTTTGCTTTCGATCTGACGGCGATGACATCGGATAAAAGACTACGTACGATCAGTTCTTCTGCAAACATATACGATTGTGTGTTCTAGTGCGCGATTTTGATCGTGTCGATAAATGTACTTCGGCGTAATTGTGTAGACGTCGAGTGTAGATGCATATAGATTGTCGAGTGTTTCGTCACAAACGTCGATTTCGAATCGGATTTCTTGCTACGTATCGTAGCTCTGCGAGCGAACAAAGACAGTGGGCGAAACTGATAACAGTGTGTCGATAACACCGACGTTAGTTACTGCTTCCAATTCCTCTTCGATTTGTAGCTTCTGTCTCCATCAATGTGCGATATTGTCGCGTAGACGGTTAATTGAATCGCTAATCAGCCACTGGTCGTCGTGTTCTACTGATAACGTTCGACTACTAGCATTCGATCGCGAATCGATTTCGAGATTGCGCGAATCGAAGGTCTACGTTCGACCAAGGGTCTCTCTCGCTTCCTGGAAAAATTGGAATGATACAAAGAACGACAGATAATATAGCGCGCTTTCTTCTCGTTTGGATTATTCGCTTCTCTTAAATCGCTCGCGTCAGTAACTTCGGTCTCCGCAAGTAAATTCAATCCGCTTTTATCCGTTCGTTGAAAACTGAGCTTATTTACATTTCTTTACGATTTCGATCTGATGTTTTTGCCACCGGGTTATCTTTCGGTATTCAGCACTCGCCGAGTTGAATGCCCGAAGTCCACGCGTTCCAAGATTCGTTGTTTAATTACAAGATTATTTTAAAGAAAGGTGACTATCCTAAGTGAATTTAGAGTTCTCGCAGCTGTCACATAAATATAGATGCCATTTAAAACGAGTGATAGAGAAACTATTGAATTTCGTTTGTTTACGTAAATAAGAAAGTATCGCTTTGTTTGGGCAGCGTAGAGAATGAAAATTCAAGTCTTTATTCGAACCCCAATGAACCATATTACATTACTGACATAGATTATACTTTTTTCGTATTTGATATACGATTGTTTTGTTACTATGTTGTAATTGCTATGTAACTTTAAAACGTTACTTACTTGTCACTGCTACTTATAGATCAAGAATTAGAAAGTTCTGTTCTAAAGAAACAAAAGAATGAGAAACACATTAAAATAAATCGATGAAATTCTACAATATTGCGTTATATAAAGCATAAAAAAAGTGTAAAACTAGAAAAAAACTTGAACAGTTGAAAACTTCAATTAATTTAAAGTCACTTGAAATTTTTCTTTAGATAATCTTATATTAATAATAATTTATATAAATTTTTTTGCAAATTTTTTTCATTCAACAAAACTAAGATTTCTTTTAATTTCTAACTTAAAAAATTTAAAAAATTTATCGACAACGGATTATGAGGTTTTACAATATAAAAGTCAATATCTTCACAAATTCGCTGTAAATTAAAATAGCAAGTAGCAAATAATCAGAGTTATTGAACCAAAGCGAATTACCGGAGCAAAATATCGGATTACGAGGTTTTACAAATAATAATAAAAATCAATATCTTCACAATTCGCTGTGAATTCAAATAGCAAGTAGCAAATAACCGGAGTTATTGAACCGAAGCGAATTATCGGGGCAATCAGATCGGTGTCTTGCACGGGATCCGTCTTATTTTCTAACGATAACGATCCCACGTGCTTCTTATCGATCTACGTGCACCAAAAGTAGGCAAATCCAGCGAGAAGCTATCGATCAAGTGAACACTTTCGGGCCCGCAGGCCATGTGCATGCGCGCAGAGAACGCTCTTATCTCTATAATAGTTATCGAATAGACTAGAGGCGAACCGGAGACTCGTTGAGTAAAAGAAGAGAGAGAGAGAGAGAGAGAGAGAGAGAGAGAGAGAGAGAGAGAGAGAGAGAGAGAGAGAATCATCGAGCGGTGGAGGGCGACCTCGAGATAAGGGAGGACAGCAACGGGGAGGAGCTCACCGATTGTAAATTACAATTCACCCGCGCGTCGCGACTGCGGAAAAATCGGCCGGGCGGACGAAATAATTATTGTGCGCGTTCACATCCCTCGCTTTCTCTCTCCGTACGTGTATTCAGGGAGAGAGAAGGAGACGGTGAAGGAGGATTAATCGCACCATGCCGATCGTGACGTGAATCGAATGCGAGGTCCGCCGCCGCGTCGTCTTCGAAGGGCGGAGAACACGCCCGTGGTGTAAAGTGATCGGCAAGGTGTCATCGCGGCGATCGTCCGTCGCCGAGAAGGTGGAGGAAAAAGTAGTGTCGTTGGTGGTGGTAGTGGTGGTGAAGGAGGAGTAGAGCTCGTCGTCTGGATGCCAGTTCTCGAGGGCGGAGTGCGAAAAAGGGCCGTGCGTAAAATGCGGATGAGAATCTGCGCCGCGACCAAGGAGTCCTACACACTCCTCTCCAAGAAACGGTAAAGATTCAGTTTCTCTGTCCAATCTTGTTATCGAAATTAGCGAATCTAGAAACTTGTCAAAGGGTCAGTCATTAGCTCGCCGTAAGAGAAATTTCTTTAACGGTCGAGTATGAAAGGATAGAATATTAAATTGTTACTTAAATTATTATACATTGAAAGATTTTATTTAAATGTGTAATTCACATAAAATTATATTTAAAATTATATTAACACAAAAGAAGACTAATATAATAGATCGAGATTTTTTATTTGGACACATTTTTATTATTGTAAATTTACCAAGCTACTCATTTTAATAGCGTACAGTTTAGATTGCGTCAGTTACTGAAGATGACCAAAACAATGTGGTCGAAACGTCTAGATTTTTATTAATAGGCATTAAGAGTTATAACAAGGAGCATACACACAGAAAAGAGACTATTCTTAAATCAACCATAATATACTCATGTATAAGCAAAAATATTATAATTTTGCTTCAAAGATATCAATTTTGACTTGATTAAATTTGTTTTGATACAAGTATTACTTTGCACTTAATTCAAGACTTGCTCAATTAAAAATCTTATATCAATACAAATTCTAAAATTTTTAAAGCAAGATTACAATATTTTTGCTTATATATGAGTATATTATGGTTGATTTAAGAATAGTCTTTTTTTCTATGTATAAGTCTAGTGCTGAATGCTGCCTAATTTTCCTTTATTTTAAAAATAATATATTTATAACGTTTTCGACCATTTATCTGGTCATCTTCAGTACATAAAATTATTTGTCATCAATAATTTGACATTCGCCGTAATCAGTTACAATACAATTTCGCCGTAATACATATACTATAATTCTCACAAGTCGTCAGTGCTGCTTTTAATCGTCCTATGATTATAAAATCGTTCTCACCGTAATCTTCGTCGTTCCTTATATTCTAATTTTCTTATTGTATCGTAAAAAACGACGAAGATTACGGAGAAAACGATTTTATAATCATAGGACGATTAAAAGAAGCATTAACGACTTGTGAGAATTATAGTATGTATTGCGGGGAAATTGTATTGTAACTGATTATAGCGAATGTCAAATTATTGATGGCAAGTAATTTATACTGAAGATGGCCAGATAAATAATCGAAAACGTTATAAATAGAGGAAAGGTCCCTATTATGAGATACCGAGTTCATTTTGAAAAAATGCTAGAAGTCTATGGGCAGAATTTAAAAAAATAATAGATCATTTTGAAGGGAATTTAATAAGCTTTAAGATAACGTTATATAAAATTTAATTCAAATTCCATTTTTTTTTAATTAAAGAAATGTAAAAAGTGAGCAAATCGTGAAGTCAAAAAATTGTGCTCCTAATATAAGATGCCCCGAGAAATCGATAGTAAAATGCAAAGTATATCAGTATTGCAATTAAAAATCTTTATTTCATGTTTCTAAAATGCAAAGAAACACAGTCAGCATACGTGAAAAATGAGGATGCGATAGATTATATCCAGAACTCGTCTTCAAGTAGTTGGAATCAAGAATCGCAGAAATAGGCACTCGACGTTCATTCCGGTTGTCCTTTTTATTATTGTACAATAACATTTACTCTTTAACAACGATTTCCTCTATAACATAGGAGCATAGGTTATTTTATATTAGAAATAGACCCTGGGGGTCTCATATTACGATTTCCACGCATTATGGTTTTACGATTATCAAATCTAACTTCTGTAATTAAACAATTCAACATATCCCGTATTTTTCTATTAGTACGACCTTACACTACATGAAGAATTTATTGCCAAATATTTATTTATTAAATAATAAACAAGGTTTAAGGCCTCATCTCAATGAAACTTGAAGACATCCAAATTCTAAAATCTTGTTTTTGCAATGACTACAGGCATGATCTAATAATGAATTTTCCACTAATTAGTTTTCAATTCAAGAGCAATAAATTCATGGTGGAACCAATAGATAGCGTTTATTAGTTTAGCAGAAATGCCGCTATCTCATATTAGGCGCCTATCAATAGGGGGCTTTCCTCTATATTATTTTTGAAATAAAGGAAAATTAGGCAGACATCCAGCACTAGGCTTATATGCTCCTTGTTTTGATTCTTATTTATAACTATAGCCTTTGTTGATTATATTGTAATAAATATTATATTTTTTTTTTACACACGAAAAGCCTGTGTCGGCTTTATAGGCTTTTCTTTATTTTTTTATTGTAATATAATAGAATAGTTTTTTTATATTTAGGAGTTTCTTAGATTAAAAAATATCAAAATTTTATAATATCAAAATTGTAATTAGTTCAAAAATATTAAAAATATATATAACTTTTGTTACAAATATTTTTAAAAAAGAAGTCTAAGGGAGGTTTCTATGTCCACCCCCCGTGAATCCGCTAGTGGTTCTCGCGTGCGCGGCATAAAATTTGTTACCGAGGAGTCTTCCGATTACAAAAAATAATTACGAAGGTTAATAGAAAATCTCGAGACAAATCTTCACGTCCGATTACGCGCGATATTTCGCGATGAGCATGAAGCGTTTTCTCTTCGCTTTTCTCTATCGAGCGGACCTCGTTCCAGTTCGCGCATTCACGGCGCATTTAAACGCACGTATCCGCGTCTCGCGTTCCGATTTCCGTCAAATGGTGTCCGTTCTCTTTTAGCGATACGCGAAAAGTCGAGCGACGCAGCGGCCGTGGTTACAGTTACAGCATACGATGACCGTACGAAAGCGGAAAAAGAAGACTCCGGCTGGAGGAGAGGGAGGGCGCGAGTCGATCAAACCCATAATCATAATTTACGGACGAAATATTTATGGACTGTCATTTCGTAAATTACCGCTTGAGATTACAGCTCGTTACACGGCTGCACTCGCGCGCGCAATTCGCAAGTGAAAGAGAGAAAGAGAGAGAGACAGAGGACAGAGTCAGGCTGGGCCGTGTAACGGGCACACTCTAACTTTTAACGACATTGTGCACTCTCCATTTGCGAGAAGAATGACGATGCGTTTCACGATCCATCGCGAATTCACCAAAATTGCATCTTCGCGCGGTGCATTGACGGTAGGTTGTAGGTTGTAGCTAGTCGTGAGACTTTTCATTCAAATTATTATAAATCTTCACAATTATGATAGAATAATGATAATATTCCTGAGGCTTTCACGGGTGCTTTCTATATAAAGATTATGTGTTTCGCGGGTTTTCTCCGTGTCCAGATTCATTCATGGAATGCCAACGTTTCGTGAACCTTGCAGTCCACTTCATCATCAGGGCGAGGAACAGTTTGATACTGTATCAGTATCAGTATCAGACTGCTCCTTGCCCTGATGAAGTGGACCAAGAATGGATCTGGACACGGAGAAAACCCGCGAAACACATAATCTTTATATAGAATAATGATATTGATGGGCATCGTCTCGTTGCAGGATTCAAAAAATTACTTGATCTTGCAATCATTGTGAGAGACGTAAACATAACATTCTAATCTGAAGTTGAGAAAATAATTACACGCATTATGTAATTTACCAATCAACTTTAACCACTGATGATTGCTCGGAATGAAGCCGAAACGTTTGGATTCCAAAATGAATTAAAGTAGAACACAATAAAGGATTTGTTGCACTCCAATTACCGCGCTTGACTCTCATTGCCAATTTATTTCTTTCTATTTCTATTCTTTAACCCTTACCACACAAAGTCGGGTTACTGTAAGTAACCGAGCGATTCCTGCGTATGTGCAAGTTCCTTTGAATCTTTCGGTAATTATAAATTATACTACATTTTATTATTTTCCAAAATAAAGTGTTAATATTTATTCTAGAAAGTTGAAAGTATGTTGGTAAATTTTTAGAAATTTTTCGAACTATTCTGAATAGGTGAAAAAAAATGGACGGATTCTAGTGAGCTATGTTTTGATGGATCAGACACCAAATTGTACCTTGCATTGTAAGGGTTAATATTAGAGTCCGATTCGTATGTAAGATAACTCCGGTATATACGTCGCACTTATCAAAAACTTAATTTATTAAGCAGGGGAAGGTCACCGATACCGACATATCACTTTGTTTTTAGACAATATTTCTTTTAAACAAAAGGTAAAAATACAACTTCAGAAACATAAATACAACGTAAAAAGTGTCTTCTATCAGATAGTATAAGCAATTTTTATAATATTGTTTGCAATTTTGCAATAATTAAGTTTTTCGTAAGTTATGCAAAAATGAGCGTCTGACAAAATGGGCTCCAAAACTGACACAGTAGGCAGTAATGTCAACATTCCTATTCTATAAATAAAGATATATCCTATTCTGTAAAGAAGACTAATTTATGAAACTATAAACATTTAAAATGACATAATATTATCAATAATACAGTCACTATTATTTTAATTACGCAATTTGCAAAAGAACACCGTGAGAATTTTCTTCTAGGATTCACAGGATTTGTTTTTAGCTGATTTGGTATAGAAATAAACCAAAAATATATGAACTATGAGTTTGTACTTCTTTAATTAGCTGAACAGATCATGATTTTATTTTCAGTTAGTATTAATAAAGTGCAATAGTTAGTTTCTGAAAAATAAGGGGGTGTCACTTTAGGAGATCTATGTCAGTATTGGCGACTTTCCTCTATTATTTACTATATTTAAAATAAACGAACTATATCAGTAAAAACTTTGTACTGTCTAGTACTATGAAAAAAATATTAGACATCCGAAATATTTAGTTTTCGTATTAAAAAATAAACTTTTTGAAATCTTGCATTTTTGCTATATATAGATAATGAGTGGGATATATGGCAAAAATGCAAGGGTTTCAACAAACTAAACAAAGAATACGAAAGCAAAGCACTCGTATTTTGCTATACAACATGCTTTACTATTCCTCTACACGTACACTGAAAAAAATTTCTGGTTGAAAATGAACGAATCAGAAATTTCTAGTTAAATTTAGAATTCTAGTTGAGATAACTGGAATTCTGGTTAATACTATATTTCTAGTAAAATCTACTAGAATTCTTATTTTTACCAGAATAATTATATTAATCAGAATTCTAGTTATCTC
>NW_017296298.1:155557-186286 GCF_001594075.2 Trachymyrmex cornetzi | reverse complement strand
ATATAACATAAAGGCATGTAACAGAGTAGTTGCGAGAAAATTACCCCCACTCCTTCTATTTTTTCTGACTTCCGCGGCGTAAATCCCAGCGCGGCGTACATACCGGAGTTACCCTACATTCATATTAAAACAACCCTTTTTTGCTACTTTAACTGCAAATTTCTCAAAATTTTGACGTGATAGAGCAATTTGATGAACGATATTCTATTCAGCATATAAGAAACTACAGGAAACAATTATCTATCTTTGCTCTTGTGCATTTTTTTTATGACTTATTGGATTTTATTATATTTTCGCTCTGCTACTGTTGGAATCTCCATATGCTTCAGTAACACTTTATATACGACCGTATAACTAAATATGAATATGTGATTTTACAGTGGTATTTTGCATACGTAAATCAGACATTATGACATGTAATCATGTCTAGGAAAAAGTATCAGGGAGATACTCGACACCGAATGGACGAAATGATCGATACTCCATTAAACTTCCTCGTCTATATAGTATACGTACGATCGATTTACGTGCAGTCTCGACTCGCGCGATTTGCCCGAGGATAGGAATAACTTTGCTCGATCTTTAAAACATGCGTGAAGATAAATGCGACACGCAAATCACTCGGGAAACGTCGTTCACGATTGTTGCGTGATCCGGCGATATTTGCAAGTTCGATCCAAAGCGAAAGTCGTCATTTAAGCCATTATGTCCACAAGGCGACGATGCGGCGAAATACATACCCGGCACATTCACCGCGAATGGAATTAGAATAATTCGCAGTACGTCGTCATAAATATTCATTTGCACGTTATCCTGTACTTCAACTATTTACACAGCTACATATACATATAGAGGATTCTAAACAACCCCTTAGAGATTTTCGGTATCCGATTACCGTGTTGCCGGCATGTGACAAAGATAACAACTGAAAGCTATCTGTGCGTTTTATTTCTCGTCAGAGTGCACGAGTGAATGCTCTACAGATGTTCGCCAAGAGAATGAATTATTATCCTTTTTATTGCCAGTATCGTAGACCACAACATGTAATCGTTAGTATTAGCATAATTCGAGATTAACATATTCAATCAAGAGTCTGAAAAGATGTTATAAATAAATTTTTTGAATTTTTCGAACAAAGAAAGAAGAAAATCAATCAATCAATGATTTTAAAAGTATTTAATATAGCTACAAAAAATTAAATTAATAAAAAAGTGATAGTTTGACTGAATTATACGTATTACAATTTTATCATATAAAGTTACATCATAGAATACACATGTAAAAACTAAGTTTTAAATGATAATATCGTACAAAGAAAACATTAAAAAGAACATGTTTTTTAAATAAATGATATCCAGCGAGAAATGAATCATCGAATTGATATCGAATCAATATCGGAAAGATGATTTCTACACCAATTCGATGTCGATTCAACGTCTAATTGACGGCCATTTCTTGTTGGGTAATTAACAATTTATTCAAAAAGAATAAAATAAACTGTATGTTTCTCAAAATATATTAAAAAGATGTGTATTAATTATAGAAAATATATTATATTAAAAATAAGCGAAAAAATTAAAAATTGTATTGTTTGAACGTTCAAAAGTATTCATACAGAGAAATTTAACTTTTAAAATTAGGAATACATGAAACTTGTTTGTTTAGGTTAAAATAGAATGTATTAATTGTACAAAATTGCTGATTAACGTTTATTTTCTACAAACAAGGTTTTTTTTATAAAAAATTCCTTGTATTTTTACATTCACTGTATATGTATATCTATTAATTTAATCAAATAATAATTTGTCGGTTAATTAATATTATATTAAAATTTATGCGTTTATAGCAAAAAATCATTTTTCTTCGTGAGAATCAATATGAGAAACACAAAATGTAGATTTTATTAATATTATATTGAAATTTTGCTAATTATTGTAATTAAATGACGCATTGAATGTGTGCAAGAAATTGAGAAGTATGGAAACCGTGAAGCTGTCACTTCTGATACTGATTTAATAGTAGAAAGGGAACTCGAGAATGAAGCGAAAGGGATGATCCCTAGGGGTGCGCGCAGGTATAAAAGCAAACATCATTCTGCCGCTTCGTGATCCGAGATGATACGATTACACGAATGTAATTTTCGCAAACAATTTCGCGTGGAATATTTATTACCTAGGGAAGTGAAAATGGATAAAGTTAGGTACGAAACGCAATATATAATATATATGTACGTTATATACTCTAAATTTTCTAAATAGTATATAGTAAGTATTACCGTTGGTAATACTGTTTAGTAATATTTACTAAATATTTGTAAAGGTAAACTTATGTTTAGTTATATTACCTCAACATTTAGTTGAAACTATTTTACTCAATATTTGATAGCTATAACTAGACTTTTTTTTCAGTGCACTCTAAAAATTTATATATTTGTTTTTGAAGTGCAAACTTTTTTCTGCTATTATTTTTTTACATACACAAAATTACAATTTTTATATGATTTATATTGTGTTTGCATCGCTAAAAATATAGATGTAATAGACATATAAAATACAATCAGTTTCTATTTTAAAGCACATTGGCTATAAAATCTAGGTTATTTATGATTTAAATACATATAATGGGTATCCTTTTTTTTCTATGTTGCAATAAACTTCATATGTAGGTACATGTATATCCGAATGGGGGCATCGGGACACTGTCCCCCATAAATGCAATCTTAATGTCGCGATTGATTACGACACATAATGCGTATCTTGCGCAGATTTTTTTTTTACCTTTACGCTTCATTAATTTCTAAGTGGATTCGATGTTTGCAGTGCCTGCCTAGTGTTGCATACTGGCGTTTGAAAAAACATTTGCGAATATTTTCTCAACGAATTTATGTCTCTACCGGATAGAAAGATTACTCGTCTACAGTATGTCTCGTATTCATTTACCTTTTGCAATAGAAGTTCCGAATTTTTGTTTTTATAAAGACAGTTACCAAATTTAAATCTTAAAAAAAAAAGAAATGTATTTAAAACTATTCTTATCTTTTGTATCACAGACGTGCTTTGCGCGCGCTGTTTACCTTTTTATTTTTTACCATACTTAGTTAAATGCTTGCTATAAATGCATACAATTGATATTACATCTTACATTATCTTTTATTTAATATATCGAGTAACATTTCAGTTGAAGCTTAATTATTAGGATATTAAAGTTGAAAATTAAATTGCATTAATTTGGTACATCAAAAGCTTTCAAAATGGAATAGCCGAACCTCTGTAAATTTTTGCTAAAGATAATTCTGTACAAAATCAACCCCGCATTTAAAGTGATAACAAGGTAAATATGGCACACCCCGTATATTAACACGTAAGTCGAGAACAAGTAACTGTGTGTTCGCGATATCTCAGACTCCGTTCTCTTTCCTTTCCTTTCTCCTTTCCTCTCATCTCGTTTTTACACTCCTCTTCCCTTTGCTCTCTCTTTCGTGTTGTCCTTCTTCTATATGTCTGCACATGTTGCAGCTGCCATGCCATAGTCCACTCGTGTTGTCGTCTCCTCTCTTCTACTTTCTTTCTAGCTTTTCTCTCGTCTAGTAATGAATCAAAATACTGTACCGCGTTCCTTGTATAGTAGTGCTTCTTATAATTTGACAATTTTTTGAGGGATATTTTTATTTATGATATTATCATAAATATTGAATTATATAGGGTGTCTCAAATTTAAATGTCCAAACTTCGGAAGTATGTAGGGGATCGATAAGAAGAAAAATCTTAGAAGAAAAGTCTTTTATAGCAAATTCGGTCACTTGTATTGCATTAGATCAGTGTATACTAAAAGCTGCTTTGCATGAAATTAGAAAAGTTAAATATAAAAGTATACAAATATTTTAAACGATTAGCTATATATTAATGATATTGTCACGTTATTTAACAAAATATATGTGTATCATTTCATTCATCGAAGTTGATTATATTGTATCATTGCATTGAGATATTTTATATAAAGCAGCTTTTATATGCACTGATCCAGTGTAGTGCGAGTGATCGAATTCATCATTAGAGATATGCTCGTTTTTTGCCTTGTTTTTGAGAAAATCGTAAAAGAAAGACAAATGTAGTTGCCTCGTTCTCGCACTGCCTCTGAGGTATATTGTCGCTGAAATCGTACACGAAAACAATATTCCGTTTTCTGACGAAAACTTTATTTACACATTTCTGCCTTTTTCCTATAAATTCGTTAGTTATAACTCATCAGAAGCCATCGAGTGAATTACTCCTGTTACAATAAACGTTGAATACGCTGATATCGTTTTCGTGTATGGTTTCTGCAACAGTAATGCTACAAAGGCGGTACTTTCTCTTAATTATTTTATCTTGTTTGCTAAATTATACACAATCACACCTAGGTAATTAAGTATAATTACCGTTTTATAACTACGTCTTATAAACTATTATCTTAATTTATATACCGGGATATCATTTTTTATCAGAAAGTAAAGATACTGACACCAAAAAGTAAAAGAACACAAATGTTTCCGCATAAACAATGCATTGTATTTTATGTGCAATTCAATGCAATATTAAATAAGAAAGATATTAAAAAGAAAAAATCTGTAGCGTTTTGCAATCACATATATGGTTTGCTACAAATATATCTATGAAATAAGTTAATATTGTTAATATTGATATGCAGAATGTATCGCGACAGCTGAATTATGATTGAGTAAATGCCATTACTCCCTAACGAAAAAATTATGTCATTAACGGTTGATTCGCTTGATCTTTTCCATTTCTTACACCTTGCCGACGTTTCGCTCGGAGAATTACCGGATCATCGCGTTGAAGTGGCGAGTACAGTTATGGAAATGAATGCCCAGTCACAGCGGTTTATAAACGTGACTTATGGATACTGGAAGGATACCTAGTCCTTTCACGAAACACTCGTCTAACATACTAAGCAATATTAAGTACGATAGGTATAAATCGATGGATTAAGAACAAGATGTCAAACGTGAAAAGCAATATATGCTACATCACAAATCTTTCAATTAATGTTAAAAATGATTCAAATTGATTATGATTCACGGAAGATATTTTTATTACAATAATAAAATTAGAAATATAAGACCGTTTATGTGAGTACATCACCTAAATACGAAAAGCGCCACTTTCGGTCAAAATTGAATATTAAACTAATACAAATATATGTATATATACAGGGTGTCCCAAAAAGATCGAGACACCTAAATATCTCGGGAAATATAAGTTTTACAGAAAAGTGTTTCAGACAAAAGTTATATGGTTTAAAAATATCTATTTACTGATCCTATCAGTTTGACCTTGGGTTGCATAGCCAAGGTCAGGCCAAGGTTTCATTGATTTTCTGAAATGGAGCACCCTATTTTTGATTCAAGAATCTAATAGCTGATGTCGAGAGCTTTCCAAAACGCTATAATGAAATATTTTTTTATGAAGTACTTTTCAAGTTATAATGCTTCAAAGTTACAGTATCGCCGGCATTAACATTACCCAAAATATTTAATTTTGGAGACTGACCAGTCAAGGCGAGATCGGTCGGTGGTCCGTGAATCTTGACCTTCAGTTAACGCACAAACAGAAACATAACGCGTGGTATTACATAACTTGGGTAATGCTAGTGCCGGCGATACTGTAACTTTGAAGCATTATAACTTGAAAAGTACTTCATGAAAAAATATTTCATTATAGCGTTTTGGAAAGCTCTCGACATCAGTTATTAGATTCTTGAATCAAAAATAGGATGTTCCATTTCAGAAAATCAATGTAACCTTGACCTGACCTTGGCTACGCAACCCAAGGTCAAACTGATAGGATCAGTAAATAGATATTTTTAAACCATATAACTTTTGTCTGAAACACTTTTCTGTAAAACTTATATTTCCCGAAATATTTAGGTGTCCCGACCTTTTTGGGACACCCTGTATATATAATATACATATGTATATATGTATATATATGTATAAATTAATTCCTAAAGACTCCTTAATGATACAAAATAATTAGATATAACAAGGTAATAGAAGTCAAGCACGGTAATTCTTGTGCAAACCAATACGGTTGACAAAACAACTTTAATAATAATTAATCCGTTCAGCGGAGATATAATATTATTAAAGTTATTTTGTTAACCATATTGATTTGCACTAGAATTACCGTGCTTGACTTCTATTACCTTGTTATATCCAACTATTTTGTATATATATGTATATATATGTATTTTTAAAATAAATTTATCTCAGAAATGTGACTTCATGTTACTTCACAATTAGTTCGCGAAGCATTTAATAGCATTTACTCACTTTGTACGGGAAAGAAGAAAAAGTAAGAGTATTGGAGATAGCCGCGTGTTCATCAACGATACGCGCCTCATTAAAGTCACTGATTCTCGAAAGGATAATTAGGACATAAATGCAACATCACGGATACAAAATGACCATCTCCGTAACTCGTTTCTTATCATGTCGGTGGAACGTTATGCAAATTGTCCAAGAGCGAAATTTTAGATTCAGTATAATCTGGACGATTTCTCTTTTCTTTTTATTGTCGTGAGATTAATGTTATGGAAATGACTCATTTATCGCATCCTTTTAAAGTGTCAACAGTGAGCAATAGAATGCACATAGAATAAAGTGTCTTGATCTTCGAAAGTCAACAAAGAAAAAGGCAAATGACTATTAGAATTGAAACATAAAAATCATTTTTAATTGGATTCTTCTAAAAATTCTGTAATCATTGAATACACTATTGAATTATACGTTTGATCAGGAAAATTCACAAATCTTAAATTGAAATTAATTATTGCAAAATATTAATTTTTCTAAAATAGTACTTCACATAAAGGATGAAATCAATTTAATGAAAGACACTGAAAATTGCTGGATAGTTCGTATTTCAATATAAAGAAGTCAAATCTGTAAAGCATTATATCATCTACCATTTATCATTTCTGTAAATAGTTTATGGCTCGACCTTTTTATGTGTAACTCTCGACATAACTATTGTCAGTTATCGAGAAGTCGCTTCAGTCATTGAGATTTTCGCACAAAAGATCTTTTATATAATGTCAGTTATTGTACATCTTACACCGTTTATTTTATTTTTATTTCTGCACTATTTTGTTGAATATATTATAATTTTTATTTTATTAATTTATTAATTTTTATAATATTTTAACTACTTTCACTGTAACTTTATGATCACAGATTAACTTTATTCTGAATCCTATTCATTTTTGACAGCATAATTTTTTCTTAAGGACGTTATTTTATTACTGTCAATCAAACGACTTATTGGATCATATTATAGATCTAACAGTTATCGCTTTCAATGAGAAATAAGTTATATTTCTATTTTATTCTTACGGATAATTTTTAAGATTTACCACACTGAGATCGGATTCACAAATAAGATATTTTAAATATGAAAAAGTAAAATCATATATATCTCTTTTGGAAAGAAATAATTAACACTTACCATATATTCTTGAAATTAATTAGCTTTCAGTTGAGATGTAATTGAGTAATATATTTCCCGTTATATTCGCCATGATTTATTGACTTTATTTATACGTGCCGCAACGAAAACAACACATTGGCCCGACGCTTATCTTCAGCTTTATTAAATCTCAAGAGCCTCGATAGCTAGTGCTTCTTGGTGATAACCACTAGACCTAGATAATATACGAGGTTCATCATATTTTACCGTGACTTTGTAAATCTTTCGAAATTAATTTTGTTCTAGGAATGATAAAACACCAAGTTTATAATTTACGGATGATAACACACAAAATTTAATACAAACCAACAAATAACAGATATATAATTATGTAATAACTATAATTCCGAAGTGATAGATAAAGATGAGGATAAATACGCTATAAATTGTCAGTATATACAGCATGATAATTGTAATAACAAAAAATGTATTGTGTGTGGCGATATCGTGTATATTTTATCCACGTCAGCAATTATTACGCCGAAAAACTTTCGTCATGCTTCAAGGAAAGTATCGTACGCATATGTGCACACACGCGGTTATTAATACATCTCATTATGTCCACGTGCTCCAAAATTACGCATATCCCCCTCGAACGGAATTGCTAAATCATTGTCCACCACCGAGAGATCTCTATATTGATGAGCGTCGACCCCCTGATTCGAAGAGGGCTATCGAGAGGGCGGATTATCGGAAGTCCGATGGGCTTGCATGATAATGACTGGGGATCGTCTGGGACAGGGAAGAGGAACGAAATTGGAGGTTGTGCTGGAAACGCGTTACTCGTCGTTTCATAATACCTGTATTTACGGACGTGATCTCGTAACTATATTTACGCGATTGTCTCAAAAGTTCGTCGTGTGGCTTTGGCACGCGATTGAACCAGTTTTGTGAGGATAGCATAATTGCAATTTACGCAATTTATTTTATTTTAATGAGAATATCCGTTGATGCCAATAGATTATTCAGATTCCCCATAAAAAATCTACAGAAGTGCATATGTATGTTTTCCGAAAAGATTAAATATTTATAATTGCAAGACTAAATTGTATTAACAAATTTTATGTTTTTTAGTAGGTAAGCACTGAACGCTTTACAGGATCGATTTTTTGATACTTTGTATCAAGAAGTTTTTTGTCGCTGATAACGAATTTAGTCAGAATTTTAAAATTTAAAATGTCGGATGCAATTCAGCCAAGAACGATAATTCATCTTATTCGCCATATTGCAAATCTGTAGGTCTCTACTACAAGTCTTTTAAATTTGTCAGACGCTCATTTTTGCTTAGCTTAAGAAAAAGTTAATTATTGCAAAATTGCAAAAAGTATTATAAAAGCTGTTATATTATCCGATAGAAGACGACACTTCCTAATTTGTATTTACGTTTCTAAAATTTTATTTTTGTTTAAGAAATATTGTCCATAAATAAAGTGGTATGTCAGTATCGGTGACCTTCCTCTAATATAGGTCATAATATATTATTATCGTTCAGTATTTCTGTTTCGATATCAAGAATACTTTATACGTCTAGAAGCTTGATGTAGACTGGGATCAAAGACGAAGCGAGGCAAAAGAGCCTTCTAGACAGGAAATGAGCAATTAAGAGGCCAGAGCAACCTTATCTCGCGCGAGCAGCATACGAGACGTCTTCTGATGCTGCATGAAGGCGGATAGGGGCGAGGGGAAGCCTTAAACGCGTATACGAGAATCGGTACGAGACCCAAGACGTTCTTCGTTGTAAGATCATCGTCGTCATCGGAATGCGACCGAATGACAGCGGAATTGGTGATTCACTGATGTCAAACGTCTGACTTTTCAATGGAAACTTTAGCTCGTTAATTAAGAGGCTGGATTGCTTATCTACATCAGTCCCATTTAGTTATATCAGTTATATCAAAAATAAGGAAGTGTTAAATGAAAGATATTATTGAGCTATTATCTGAACTGTCTGCATTGAAAAAGTTTAAAATATTTTGTATCAGTGAAATATATGTATATATTATTTTTTTTTACATTTTTTATTGTACCATAATTTTAAACGAATTAGAGATGAATGGTAGATAAATAAAAATTAATAACGAAAACCTACACGGAACTGTATCTTAGTGCTTAATTATTTCGGTGCATAAGAAATTTATATCCGTTATAATATAGTTTAAAGATTTAACGCTGCAATTCTTCTAGTTGTGGTATTACACGAAATTTTTTCGCAAGAATGACATCAATTTCGTCTCAATTTTTGCAGTAATAGAGTTGCACCCGCCGCTTGTTTCCTGCTACACACTTTATTAAATCAACTCGATTACCAATGTCGATTCATGCGCGGGGGTATGGCAAGAGAGAAAGAGAGAGAGAGAGAGAGAAACAGTCGTGTTTGCATCAAACAGACGTTATCGAGCACGTAATCTATCTGAATGGAATCGTACGCCGTAACCGCAATTCCGTCACATGTGGAAGCTCCAGCATAATGGTTATGTCGGGGGACGGTTCGAATGGCATACGTATATTATATATGTGTATGCCACAATGGTAATCGGAGGGGTGTGCGGGACAGTGGGCACTTTGTGAGTCATGCGTCATCCATCTCGTGTTATGCGCACCCCTCTTGAGATCATCATCGAGATGTACGGGCCTTTCCTTCTCTTCCAGGGCGCGAGGTTTGACCACGTTTTTCGCTTCCACGTAGGGGTACTTTGTATTTTTTTTAGCTGCCTCTGCTTACCCTTTAATTATGTTCCGACCGCTGCCCAGCTCGATGTGATATTGTATTTGAGTCGATCGTTGAATGTGCAAGCTAGGAGAGTAAAGTTATGAAACATTGAGTTTGAGCAAAAGTTCGTAGCGCTACTTCATTCGTATCACGTCTATATACATACAAGTTTAAAAAAAAAATTAACAATTATACCATTTGAGAGCAAAGTTACAACTTTAAAAAACTGTTTTTTTTTTTAATTACCGTACGACAACTTTTAACTTATAAACGATCAAAGTCAAAATGCTCTTTTTATTCTATGCTCCTTTTTATCACGTCTATATACATACAAGTTTAAAAAAAAAATTAACAATTATACCATTTGAGAGCAAAGTTACAACTTTAAAAAACTGTTTTTTTTTTTAATTACCGTACGACAACTTTTAACTTATAAACGATCAAAGTCAAAATGCTCTTTTTATTCTGTGCTCCTTTTATTTATTTCCGATTTTCTAGTGAAAACTTTAAGCTTTCACGTTCGAAAGTTAAAAATTTTCGCAAATTTTTTTAACACGTGTCAAACTCCCAAAGTGAGAAAAAAAATTTCCATTTTGTTTAGCTCGTAGTTCTCTATAGGTCTGTTGTTTTCTGTGGCTGAACCAGCGTACACTTTTGGAACTTAAATTGAAATAGATATATGTTTGATATTTGTCGAAAGCGAGAAAGAGAGTTCTAGTGTGCAGTCTAGTGCAGGAACAGAAATCAGACCATATATGTACAAAAACAAGTACCAAACACAGAAACTCAAAAAACATAAAATGATCTTTTGAAAGGAAAAATATTAAGCTTTAAAATTTTTTTAACTTAAATTTTATTTATTTTTAACGAAGTTACAACTGCTTGAATTTTGTAGTACTATGAACTTTTGTTCCATATCTGTATATTTAGAAATTTTATTTACATATAATAAGATTCTTATTTATATTTAATAAGATTCTATAGAGAAACTACTGATGCACTTGTAAGACATTCATAATTTTTAGTAGATTTTGTTTCCTCACGCTCTATAATCGCCCCAGAAATTATTTTTTATTAATAACGCTTTCCACGAATTTTCGCAAATTTACAGTATTTGATATCAAAAGCGCAATAGCAACCCAATCTCTTGTGTTAAATAACATTTTCAACTTTATGTGTATCAAAATGTAAATCAATCCATTTGTGTGGTTAGTTTTGAAGTAAACAATATCCATGTTAATATATGCACTTAGTAAATAATTAAATTTGAATCAAATATATATGATACATTTTAAACGGTCAAGGTGGAGCTTTAGTGGTTAAATAATTTGATGTAAATTTATATATATCTATTCAATCCTGTAAATGTAAACCGCGGTGCGCCGAATTTAATATTCAGTCTTAAAACGCAATCTTAACAGAAATAGAGTAGTAATATCACAAATTAAATTGACAAGCAATTTAATTGCATGTCAAGATTGAAAATTAAGTTCGGCGCGCAGTTTGCAAGATTGGATAGCTATAGGTATATAAATTTACACCGAATTATTTAAGCGTTAAAAATTTAGTTTGACCATTTAAGACTTTAATTTTCTATTTAAGACTTTTATTTGTTATATATTCACATTACGAACTTAAGACGTACTTGTATTTAATGTTGTTAAAATATTATTTATTATATATTGTTAATATATTTTTATTTAATATTGTTAAAACATTTTCTTGAACTAAATTATTTAACTCCATTGTTTCAGTTAAATTAACGATATATTATAGAATAGGAACAGTTGTGACCTATAAAAATGATTAAAAATAACTCGAATTGAGTCTTCAAATTTGACATTATAAATTTAACAGTATATGACTCGTCCTGTATGCATGTAGTAAATGTATATTTCTAGACAGATAACCTTTCTTTCCATCAATTTCAATGACTTTCCTAAAAAAAAAAAAAAAAACTCTCGAATGATTTATAATTTATAATTTGATCCGAAAATATGCAATAGACATATGGAATGAACAAGTTTGGACCTATAACGTAATGGATCAAAAAAAGAGAACTGGTCACACCCTTTTAAGCACGCCTGAGTAACGAATGGATAGGGGAGGGGAAGGGGCATGCGATTCATCGGGATTTTGGCTGGACCAACCCTCGAGATTATTGCCACCCGATAATTCGTTCCGAGAGTGGCTTTCGAACTCGTATTTTATCTCGCGACGCGTGAACGACTAACGGCTGCGCCACCCGTTATTTGTTCACGACTGCAATATTGAAGTCAAATATCAATTAGAGTCAAATATCAACAACGCATTTATCAATTTTTATTTTGCATTTTGTGTGACCAGTAAATAAATTCTCTTCAATGATAGTATTGTTGAATACGTTTATTTTATTAAATATGTTTTATTGCTATAAAAATCCCAAATATTATTACGTGATTAATCTTCACTGCGCTACTGTAAATGGCTACTGTAAATTAAATGGATGATTTAATTATTATTAAAACCACGTACTTTACGTAGAGTGATTTTTACTATATTATTTTAGTAATCTCTTTGTCAAAACTGTTTACACACGTTATAAATTAAATTTAAATATTAAATGATCTGAGTTAAATTTATACATATAATACACAATTTATTTCAATATTAATTTGATGTTATTTAGTGCTATTTTTTCACATTTTTTAAAATTTACGACATGGTATAGGTCAGTAACAATTACCCAGTTAAAGTTTGCTTGTGCGAGCGCAATTATTGTCAGAACACTTTTTGCTTTTATTTTTAAGATATTACGCTTGAAAGTAGGTATATTAAAATCGACAAGCGCAATCAAGATTAAATTACTGCGAAAAATATACAGAAGAGAGAGATTTGTAGTATATATTTTAAAACTTGCCGAGGAGAAAAAATTCCTCTCCACGCATTTTTATTATCCTTAGTAATTAAAGATGTACTATTTTATAAAATGCTAAAACGGAAATGGAATTATATTTTATGTTGACCTAGAGTTTCCGTAAATTCGATTTGGACCGTGAAAAAGTTAACGTATTTAATTAAGAAATACATGGTTTAATTATCGGAATAGTTGGTTATTAAATCCGAAAGGTTTTTACCGAGACAGACCGCTATGCGCAACTTCAATGAGAAATCCGTGCACCGCGCTTAAAGTTCGAAATTACCGGCTAAACTGTGTGGAAATAAGCATACGTGCGGTAGTATAATGATAGCTTCGTTTATGCAACCACTGCACATAGGGCCCGCGATGCAACGGTGGGGAACGAGAAACTTAACGGCGATGCGTTACTGATGTATGTCGGCCGATAGCCACCCGCCACGCTCGCATTTAATCTCCACCCGGCGAGGAGAGGGAAAAAAGAAGAAGCAAATGGACGACATATTTATATCATTCAACGTCATTGTTTGCACGGTATTTGAGCGACGATCGCAGGTTCCTATAATTGAATGATTTTTATGCAATTATCCATTTACGCATTATCTAATTTCTATTCCGAAATAAATAGTTTACATCTCGGCTTCATCACGAAATCATTTTGTTATTGTCATCCAATAATTTGTACAAAAATTTTCTAGTAATTTTGTAACAATAAAATGTAAAGTTAACTTCTTCGATAAAGTATCACACTCCGGTGAATTGTTCGTTCGAGAGTTTAACGAATCAACATACGGGGTTTCGGGGCTTAACGGAGCGATATAATGATCCGCCATATGGATAGGAAGCAAAGTGTAAATGACCGCGAATTATACGATCATGAATCAGCGCGCGTCTTCGATCGAAATCGGAGCGTGTCGATGTGGTCGTGCCGCACTTAAAACGTCAACGGACTTCAAAGTGAATTATACCGCTGCGTATTGTGGGCGCGTGCGACATGTAAGTACTCTAATTCTAATCCCGTTGGCATATGGACGTACCGTTGAATAAATCGGCCGAGCGTGGACGCGGGCGACCACCACAAATGGCGTGTACGCGAGTCGTTTTGCGTGAATTACACCGAGTCAAACTTAGCCTGGAAAACTAATTAGGGAATACCGGAGAATTAAAGAAGGAAGTCAGGAGAGCGCGGAAATCTTGTATTTATTATCGCACGAATAAAGTGAAAAGAAATTAATTAAAAGTGATAATTATGTTGAGATTAATGATGATATATTGTAGAATAATAAAATTTCAACGTTAAGGATCGAATAGAAAGTGCTTCGAAATTATTGTCATTAATAAATAGAATATTGCTTCGCATAAAGATTACAATTATACTACTCCGGCTTTTTGGTTTAAGGGTTTTAAGGTTTTTAACTTATTAACAATAATTAATGTGGACTCTTCGAAATAAAAATATAAGTTCAGTAACAAAGGGCTTTGGAGTCAGCGCGGAAAATAGTGCGCAGTTTAAAATTATATAAATTAATTATTTAATACTCGTTGCTTACATAAAACGTCAGTGCTTATGTAAAACGAACATTCCGGCTGAAGTTCGAGCCATCCTCAGCGTAACAATCAAAAAATGGAATAATCGCATCTAATAAGTTATATTGAATTATGTCATTACCATCTATTATTGTCGTTTGTTATTCAACTTGCCACAGTGATGCAGGATGGAAAGGATTATGAAATTACATAATAAAGAAAGGCTCAAATAATTCAAATAAAACAAAATATAATCAGAAGAACTACGAGCCAAAACAAAACAAATTTTAATGTACATATGATACAATTGACATTAAGTCAAATAAAAGTAAAAATAAAATAAAAATATGTCTACATCAAACTAACGTTTCGCCCACCTTCGGATCATTTTCGAAGTTATAAACAAGTATGTATATGACAGCGGTTGACTACAATAGACTAACATAGATCACTAATTATAAGAGTACAATGAAAATTATTAAAAATAGACCTTCGTTGTTTGTGTGTGTGTGTGGGCCCTGATTTCAGTTATATGTAATCGACGGAAGGTAGATCCTGCACGGAGAAAATTTTATATTTAAAATTACTATAATGTAGTAGCTGCGGTCTTCATGTAAATTATAAGTTTAAATGCTATAGTTATTTTTTTAAAAACAATAATATAACGTAATTTTTACACTTTTTCATAGTAAAAATTTTTTATTACAAAATCAAATATACCTAGCAAATTTTGTTTGCATACCATAGTAAAAATTAACTGTTTTCATGTTAGAATATGGTTTAACAAAATAATTACTTTATGTGATAAAAATTAGTATTACCACAATAAAAGTTAAGTCGGAATCATGTTGTGAGAGTCCATCGAAAATACAAGACATAGTAAAATGTAATTTAAAATATTGTATTAAAACTTAATATAAAATTTTCTCCGTGTGGATTTATGCCAAACATTCAAATATCGCTGAGTATCCAACAATGAATATAGATGTAGTTGTCAATAAATAAATTCTGGATATACGCCATGATTCGATTACAAAAATGTATTCGCCAAATATAAAAAAGTCTCTGATAATGCCATTAAGTAAGCCAAAGTAACAATCCTTCTTACAAAAGGTTAATCCACACACTGTTAAATTTTATAAGGTCAAATTAACTCAATGTGAGTCGCCACTGCTCCTACTCAATAATATCATTATTTTGTACTAAACAATTTAACATTATATAGTGTCAAATTTAATTATCATTTTAGTAAAAAATAACGATATATTTAGTAGGTGCAGTGGCGACTCACATTGAGTTAATTTGACCCTATAAAATTTAACAGTGCAGATTCTACAGTATAATAATATAAGAATAAATGTGTATAAAATTTAGTTACCAACAAAACATGTGAACATATATGTTTAACATATATATATATTTTATATATGTAACATATATGTTTTACATATATGTATAATAGGTATATGGTAAAATTTAATAATATAAATAACAAGAAATCCAGAACAATATAAAAATATGCGAAATAAAATAGGTAAAACCGATAACGCAGAATATAATAAGTTAAAACTATTTAAATGTTTAGAACCTAAAGTAATTACTATAAAATTCTTTAATTCCATCAGTGTAGCAAAATTGTTTACAAGTGAAATTGAAAATTTTTTGTCGTCACACATCGAAATTATAACTAATTCAGTTATACAGTCGACAAAGAATTTTTGTAATTTCGGTCAATTGGCTTGAGTGCAACAAGAATTGCTATTATGTTTTCGTTTCTGCTTCACTGTGGTAAAATAAATAACAAACAACAATAACAGATGGAGATAATTCAACATAACTCGCTAGATGCGATTATTCCGTTTTTTGATTATTACGCTGAGGATGGCTCGAACTTTAACTGAAACGTGCGTTTTATGTAAGCACTGACTAATGAGCATTAAATAATTAATTTATATAATTTTAAACTGCGCACCATTTTCCGCACTATTCCAAAGCCTTAATTTGTTACTTAACTTATATATTTTAATTAATTAAAAATCGGATAACTATATAAATTTATCCGATAAACGACAGACAAATTAATTCATTTGCATGACACGTGACTCCAATTAGTTCTCGTGTTATCGTTTATTTAATTGTGTCTCACCTAAGCCAATTAATCTTATATCTGACGTTAATTCGACCGGGAAGTGACCCTTTTCACGCACGTGACGGATACGAGAATGTTTCGCCGGGCTTACTCCCCGTATATCTTGATGGAAACCAGAGATAGGTAATCCACACCGCGTGTTGCACACTCTGTCCTCGCTAGCCCTCAGTATTGGCAACGTCATCTGCTTCGAAAAGTTACCTAGTATGATATCGTTACATATTGCTACGACCGCACATGTAATCGCAGTACGATTTTGTATTTACGACGTTGACGAGCATTTGTATTCGATTCTCGTTCGTCCATTCGTATAATTTGCATCCCTGCATATCTCCATGTCGCGTTTTCATCGACGAATCGAGGTGTTGCTTATAAGGACCGATTGTCCATGCGATTCAACTCAAATTGAGTATAGAAATATGAGATATATAGACGAGCATCTCCATATTGTTGTTAAAACGTTCAATTGAAGAGCATTATCTTCATTAGCGAAAGAATTTAGGACAGAAATCTATTTACAATTTTGTGTGCACCCTAAGAGAAAAAAAATCGTTTTAGCAATTTTTAAATTAACAATTTTAAAATTTAAGTACTTGCAACTAATTTCACAAATAAAAAGTGATAAGAACTAAAGTAGTACTGAATGGTATATTTTTATAATATTATATAATATTTTTACATTATTCAGTACTACTTTAGTTCTTATTACTTTTTAAAATTAGTTGCAAATATTTAAATTTGAAAGTTGTTAAATTTATAGTGTTGTCAAAATTTTTTTTCTCTCAGTACAGAATACGGCAAAGATTTGAAGAATTAAGGTGAATGTGTACATTAGAATATGTATACGTTAGAATACACAACGATATATGGAATTTCGGTCTAAACAGGATGCACAAGATGCTCATGAAACTATAAATAGGATTCCGATCCTGAATTCAATCGCGAACCCATAAATATCTAAGGTGGATTTAATGGACTGGTTAATTGATTCCGAGTACTCCGCGAGATGAGAACTTTACTAAAGAAGTTCTTCCTTTTGTGCTATTTTTCTGTTTATCAAGTTGATCATTTGGTATAGGGAATACGTATACACGTAAATGCATCTTTCTCGAGTGCACGGTGGCGATAATGCATTACACCGCGGCGCTTTAGCGCGATGAATCGGCAGCGAGTGTTCTCTCGAGTGTAGAATTTCGAGGGTGCCATTGAGAGATAGGAAGGACGAGAAGGAGAGAAAGGAGGCGTGAATGCTCTCTTTGTCGGGATGCAAATGTCAGCACGATGCCAGCGGGGTTGGCGGCATTATGCCCGATGCACAATGCCGAAGTGCTTATAATAATGGTAATGAGAGGAGAAATATGGTCTATGCAAATGCAAGGATTTATAGTTGCCGTATCGTTAGATATGGATAGAATCCTTGGATCTAGAAGCGAAATGGAGCCATTACGCAGGAATTAAAGTGTCTTTTAAGTTATTTTTCAATTTCTTTCTTTATTACTCATTTATTAATAATCTGACGATATATATTTAAAATATATGTTTCAACAATATATTACATTTCTGTTTGATTTTATTTAAGGATATTATGACGTATTCGGAATATCGATTCTTATTTCTGTTATTGCTGCGTCCCTCCCGTGCATTTACGAGACATCTCTCCCGTGCATTTACGGGGTGTCGCGTATTTTTCCGACATTATATAGAGACCGGAGGTACGCGTCAACATATTATACATATAGCTACGACATATGCTACTGTGAATATATCACGTCTCGTCGTCAACCCCTCGAGCAACCGAGTCCTGGAACCCCCGAAATTACGAGAGGGAGTCTGTTTATTATTTTTCTCTTCCTCTTGCCTCTTTGCACTCTGTCCAAACACACGACGCCACGCGAATGACAGTATTCATCCTTATTTAATTATTTTCTTTGCACGATGCGTATTTTCTAAAGATAAATAAAGTGATGGAGATTTTTCGAGATTGTATCTTGGTTCATATCTTGTTTCCAAAGAAAGTATTGTCGAGGATGTTGATTTTTTAAATCGAAATTTAAATAATTTTATTCGCGAGAGACGTTGAGGGTACACTCTATCTCATATTGCTATTAGTAACATCGTTTCAAATTAAAGATGTATACCTTAATCTCTTAAAGCTCCAACGTTGTATTAAACTTGATATAATATTTCATTTCAACAGCTGCAATGTCGAATTATACTCGACATAAAGTTCTTACATATATATCTTCTTTTATAATTTTTTAATTAAAAATAATTTTTTGCTTATTTTTTATGATTTATATGATTTGTCGTATTAATACTGTAGATATCTACTAATACTTCACTTGTACGATCTCGTTATTGCATCGTTAAATATTTAACAAATTTTTGACACTTGAATTTAATGTGAAAGAAAATTATTTCCTGTAAAAGGAAACTTGAATTTTAGACAAGTGCTTCAATCAAGTGATATCATACATTATTAAAATTTAAAACAAAAAACAATTAATATATTTAAGAATTATTTTTAAATATATTAATATAAAAAAATATCTAATATTTTTTTCTTTTTCTGTAAAAAACTATCTAAAATTTTTATTGTGGAATCCTTTTTTTAGTGGAGCAAAATGTTATGAGGTACAGAGGATTCATTTTACATGATAATATTTGAGATATAGTTTATCTAATAATTTTAGAATAGTTTTAGAATATATATATTCATAAATAATTTTTAAATAAATTTCTTAATAAAATTTAGGTATTTTAAAAATTAAATATCTTGTGTCTGTGCCTAAAGCGACTAATAGAGATTTTACAGCGTAAAATATCTTTCTAAGATGCCTATATATGAGCATCAATATTAAAATTGCTTGTCAATTTGATCTGTGATATCACTACTCTAGTTCTGTTAGGATTACATTTCAAAACTGAAAGTTAAATTTAGTGCGCAGTTATAACAGGATTAAATATGTAAATTCACACCGAATTATTTAAGCATAAAAAATCCAGCTTGACCGTTTAAAACTTTCATTTCCATAAGTTGTTGTATATTCACATTACTCTTAAAAAATATTTTGCTTAATATTGTTCAAATTTTAATTTGTAAGAAATTGATCAATCACAGTCGATTAGTCTCCTTACATTCGACTGTGATTGGTCAATTTCTTACCGTTTATTATTACCTTACATTCTCTACTGTGATTAGCTAATTCACTTACTGCTTACTGCATATCTTATGTTTTTCTGTGTGCCATGGGCTTTATATCTCATTTGCAGAAACTCCATACGAATAAACAAGGAAGTCTCGAATTATGGTCGCGCTAGGCGGGAATATGTTTCTCTTCTTATTCGATTCTTGCCTCGTATATCACTAGATATAAAAGGCCGGACTATGGTAATTCTGCGTTGCGACACGACCGGGCGTATTTTCCAGTATTCTGTAAGGCTACATTGAAGTCTAGCATGTGGGTGTGACAGAAAACACAGATCGTAGATCGGTCGTTTTCTAGAACGATCTTTATAGATTTTGACTAAACATCCGGTTGCCATGATTGAGAAAGCTTTTATTCGAGTTTTATTTGCTTAGAAATTCTTTTAACTATTAATATTTACTGCTCTCCGATTTATTTTGGAAATGTACTGGATAAAAAACTCTCTTGATTGACAATTGATTATCACAGCGTAGCGAATATTCTATAGCCGCATTTGCTGGCGCATACGTTATTTATTTATCGAGGGGTGACGAACGATCACCTAGACGTTCAAAAATCGGTCTTGGTGGCAGAAAAAACAGTATCGCTAATATCGATACATCATAAATCAAACGACAGTGTCAACGTTGATACACTGCCGCCAACGATTTATCGATTCATCGAATTTTCATGCCGCCGTGATGAAGTCGTTAATAAAGCAAGGGAGAGAGACTCTCGATTGTGACGAGATAAATCAAACCAGCCTCTCTATGTAAACACATCTATATTTGCGAACGAAGGCGAAGATACAGACATCCTATCGAACGGTCATACGCGAATACTAATTTTTTGCGACGTCTATTTAACTTTACAGTAGCACAGCTACTGTAATATAGTCGAATATTAAAACAGACATAAATTTAATGCTTTTTTTTAATTGCTAATTTATTGCTTTATTCACGATTTTATTGCTTTAGCCGATTTAATAAAAATACTGTCAACTTATATTTATAATTAGCATAGTCATAAAAAAATATAAAGTATATATATTACATGTGTACATGAAAACAAAACGTACCTTTTCAGTGGTGTTTTGTTACTAATTACTTGCTGTGTCACAGTTTTGTTACTAATTACTTGCTGTGTCACAGTTTTGTTACTAATTACTTGCTGCACCAAGTTGAATATACATAGAGAATGTATTATGGCATCTCATTTATTTTATACAACAATTTAATAATCAATATTTAAATTTAAAACTTAATGATTACATTTGTCAAAGTGTTGGTTAATCGATTGCAAACTCAGTTACGAAACATTTATTACTTATACTATTTAGAAAAATGTGGCAACACTACATAATGGTTCAAAGGAAAACAGAGATGGTAATGTAGCCTTTCATAAAATAGATTTAAAAAATTGATTTTATTTAAAAATAGTATTTAATTGCAAAATTAACAAAAAAGTAAAATATTGAATGTTTGCAAAGGTATAATTGTACATATTATATGACTTTTTCCGCATATCGGTTGCTCAGTACTAAAATCTACAGTACATATAAATTTTTAATTAATAATAGAGCTATACAATCAATTTATAAAATAATTATTTTATTATATGAAAACCTCGAAAAAAGAGGTCGTCAGTAATCAGCATGCTTATAGGGAGGCATATTAGTAAAATGTTATTGTTTAACTTTACATAACTCGAAATATATACGGCTAAATATAAATGTTAAATAACGAACAATACACACAAATATATATATATTTATAATAAGCTCGGCTGCAATGACTGTGCCAATCTAGACGTAATTGTGTGTGTCGAGCATAACAAGAAATACATTTTACACAAAATAAATTGTAATCTATAATTACAGATTTCTTTATAATTAATATCTTTATTTTTAATTTGTATTCTCTAAAAGTGAATCAGTGTATTATCATTGACTTCAGTGCTACACTTATAATTGTAATATCAGCGAATATTTACTGTTTTTCAGTATAATAATATACTGATTTTTAGAAGTTATGGTTTCTACAGATTGAATCTGCAGAAAATCATAACTTCTAAAAATGAATCAGTGTATTATTACTGAAAAACAGTAAATATTCACTGATGATTACATCAGTTATAAATGTAGCACTGAAGTCAATGATAATACATTGATTCACTTTTAGAGAGTGTAATATAGTTTTATTGTTAATCATGATTATATAATACTTCAAATTATTGCACTTCAAATATGAGAGTTCTCTCTTTTCGACTTGTACTTTATTATTTTATTCATGTACCGTTTTTATGTTTTCGAACCTGAAAAATAAATCGCATTAAAAGTATCGTCGTACTTGTACGACAGACGGATTATCTATCGCGCTTACACGAGAAACAGGTACATGTAGATCGGATTTCTACAGCCAGTTGCTCACTTACACAAAGGATACCCTCACGTGTTCCAACCCCTTTGCTGCACACAGCATTCGACCTCGAAGTGGACCCGAAAGAGACGTAAAAACGGGTCGAATGAGAAAGCAGGAATAAATTAAGAACGAATAAGTATGCATATCAATAACAAATTAGATTGCATTTACAGAGATTCTTTGAAAGTTAAAATAGACAAAAGAGATATTTTTTCAAGGGAGTAAAAGATGGTCCGAATAGCCACTTGGAACTAGACAGGAGGGGTAAGAAACAATAATGAAAAAAATTTGGTCGCGCATCAATCATTAGTGACTATGAGAATGATGTCGCGTACGTGTGTGTGTGTGTGTGTGTGTGTGTGTGTGTGTGTGTGTGTGATGTGTATTAACATATTCATGCGTGACGAACTGCGCGCGAGGACCTCTCTTCCTGGACACATCTGTCTGTCAATCTCCGGGACCCCTTCCGCATCGTGAAAAGTGTGAAACCGGACGGACGACTGTTGAAAAAAAAAAAGAGGGACATTCATTTTTTTTTTTACTTTTCTCTCGGCGGTCTGATCACGTGCCCGACGAGATGAGACTAAAATAAAAGAATTGAATTTCGAAGTATATTTCGACATAGTTATTTACGTTAATATTTATTTAACAAAAATACAGTTATACTATTCAAACCAAAATACAGTTGTACTATTTAACAGTTATACTATTCAAAATCTTCAAACAATTATTGTTAATTTTATAACATTTATACACCAAGTGAAGTATAGAAGACCGAGTCAGCACTCAAGTCGCAATGAATAGGGTATCCTTGCATCCGATGATGATATTCTTTCGAGATCTACTGCGTGTTTGGATCGATCAGAGCGCTGTATTGATCAGATAGATCAGGCCTGACCCGTGGAACGGCCGATGTATTACGTAACGGAATTCATGAGGAATGCATAAGAAACATGTACACGTCGATCAATCGACGAAGATATACATGCCACATTATTAGCACCGACATCATCGGCCAAGGAAAATCGATGATGTAATTAATTTATACATGCCTATATAATACGGTTGTTATTTAATATAAACTTATGAAATACAATATCAAATTAAATAGTACACGCACAATACAAATATAATTGATGCAAATAGCTGTACCAGTAAATTTAGTCCGGAAAAATAATTCGGCGCGCAGTTTGAAAAAGACTACAATATAGAGAGAGAGTATATATGCAAGTACATATATAGTATATATTAGCAATTCAAGATTGAATTATTTAAGCAACGAAGATCCAGCTTCGATCGTAATAGGCAATTTAAATTTCTATAGTATTGATTGTGTTTCTCACATATACGGTCTAAAATAAAGATATTGTACCAATAAATCTTGAAATATAATTTCGATCGAGGTGCAGATTAATATAATTTTTGTTTAAGTTACACAATTATGTGTCAATGAATTGAAAAAGGTAGAACATTGTATTGTCTTATCGTTAATTTATTGAATACGGACGGAGGTCTAAGTACAAATCACGTACGTGCGTTCCTTTATACGCCTACATTCTAGTCGGCTGCACATTTTTGTCGAAAGTGATAAACCCGTTGTATCTATACTAAATAAAGACAGTCGCGCGATAACTTTCACGAGATAAAATTCTTGCTTGGGCCTGGACACAATTTATCGAGCAGTAATCGAGTCGCAGCGATCGCACGAATTCCCGGATCACTTTATTTGCCTATAATAGCGTATCTCGCGGTAAATCCGTGAATGCAGCTCTTTGAGGTACACAAGACAGGTGATTCTCAGCTCCGTAAAAAACTTTTATTTTTTAAATTTAACAAAATAGTGAAATAATGGATTGAAAAAATATGATTTTTGACGGGACTTGGTGTTAGGCAATTTTTAAAAATATTATACAAATATAGTAGGCGTTTCACGAAAATTGTAATTTTGATAGTATTTTAATTATAGTTACATTTTAATAATAACATTTGAATATCCGTTATATCTTTTTTGTAATATGCTGATACTTTTTGAGTTAATTATAAAAATTCATTGAAGTTTTGATTGCTTTCTACGGGATTTCGAATTGTCTGTCACTCTGTGCGCGCATTGCAAAATTGATTTTGCAACACGCAAGTGGCACGGCATCTGCCACGGAACTCGTTTGTCCGGTTACTTTCCATTCGCGGGTGCACTTCGGCTCGCGCTCGCATTGATCGCTCGCATTTTTTTTTTGTTTTGCTTTCCATAAACGCGCGAGGCCACGGAATATTAATCGTTTTTTGGCCGTGTCAGGACACTCCGAACGGTGCGGATGAAGAGTTCCGTGACATCGTGAGCCTGTCATACATGACTTCGAGGTTGCTGTCAATTTCATAAACCCGAAATAAATGCTTCAAGCCTCGGTGCATATCTCACATATATTAACATTTTTTAATTCAGGATCTTAGTTTCGTATTTGCATTTTGATACGAAAACGAATATGATTTCACACTCTTATTACTCGTACGCGAGCTTCTATTATGTTTCCGACTTTTATCCGTGGCCTACATTCGGATAATAATGATAAAAATAGAGACGCGATGTTACGGTTCTCTCTTCTATTTATTACATTTAATTAATTGTTATTGTTATACAAAAATACTCGTCATTTCGGATGAAATTATCGATGTCTCTTTTGAAGTTAAAAAGCTTTTAAAAGAGTTTTCTAATTAGACGTTGCAGACAAGTAAAACTCTTGGAGCGTAATCTTCGTGAGTGTACGAGATTACGAACGTGATTATTAAAACGTTCATCCTGGCATGCGCTAATTTTTCCTTTGTTCGTCCTGCGACGCGCGTCCGGTCGCTTTCGGTTCGGAGCTCGTCATTCAAGCGTTTTATCAAATTAACTCGTTTAATTGGGCGCGTCCATTATTCTATGGCACCCACGGGATACGAAGAAACTCGATCCTATGGGAAACGTGCGCAATTCCGTGTTGGATCCGAATGACGTAAGCTCTCCCATTTTTTTTACAAACGCAATGCTTGCGTGATTATAAAAACCTCGAATTTTTTGAATGAAAGGTACGTTGAAATTGGAGATAATTTTGGCTTTTGAAATTTTTCGTGGAAATGCTTTAAATTAAATCATTTCCGTGTGACGTCAGAATTCTGTATCATGGTATAAAAAATTTGTTTATTTCGCTGTACCGTTTATAAATTTGTAGCTATTTTTACACGCCATACAGAAATTATTTAATTTAAAATATTTTCATAAAAGGTTTTGGAAGGTAAATTTTATCCGAAAAATTCGAAATCTTTATAATCTTGAGTTATAAATTTTTTCCTATGTTTACGTCATATTGAAAATTGCTTTCTGAAAATGCATTTGAATGACACTGATGTGTAAAGATCAGAGCGAAACAAAAATGTCCGCGGAATCATTCGTTATTATTTCAATCGACCAGTTAACGGGTGATCTCGTTTGCGTAATAATCGGCTTGGGAATAGAAAACGACAATGGCAGCCACGGCGAAATACACGGCGCGACTGTCGACAGATATGTACAGACGATAAATAAATACCATTCGCAACGAGATTGTCTTATCCATTGAGAGAGAATAAGTATCAGCATTAATTGAAAAAAAAAATCGTTGAATTGTAATCGTTAAATCTAGCATGATTGTGGTGTTGAAATTTACTTTGCGATCGATGCTTAGGTATATTAAATTGATATTATTTACATTAATAGCCAATTCGATTGGACGCACTCCAGTGCGCACTGGTGAACATAAAAGCCGTCGTATACAAAATAACGTAAAGATATGTTTGTAAAAATCGATTAAATCCTGAAATACTCAGTACATTTTATTGTAGTATTAAGTATTTATAAAATATTTATTTTATAATTCGAAATATTTGCATTTCACTTTTATACTCAAATTAAATCAGTGTATAACGACTTTAATACGCACCAGTACACACTAGTGCTTCTAATTGAATTCGCCATAAACTGATTTGTAGCAAACTTTGTGTATATAAAATTTGGTAAATAAAATGAAAAATTTTCCCCGTGTGCAAATTTAGTATACCAGATTGCAATTATGTTGCAATCTCCATTCTCTTTTTTTTTTTTTAAACGAGCGAGGACAACGCAATGAGTCTTAAAGGAAAGGATGTCACCGCCGAGACGTCGTCATCGTTGCGATCCGAAAAAGTCCGCAGCTGTTGTCGCCAGATGTAACCGCTCGTTTTCGATTCAGCTCGTTCCAACTTCATTTTCATTTAGAAGACATCTCGTGTTAGGAACTAGGTGATCTTAAGACTTAAACGTTCCACTTGAATGATGCTTCCAGAAGATCGTTTCGATCTCGAACGTTACTTAGTTTTAATCTTTGATTTTATAACTTATACTTTAACCGTTAATTGTTAGCCTCTCATAGAGTTCCTCCTCTATAAAGTAAATATATTATTATATATATTATATAGAATTATACAATACATAATTATTTTCTTTAAAATAATAAATTACTAAATCAAGATATTATATATATTGCAATTATTTAAAATTATAAAAATATAGATTTAACGATTTAATATTAGGCTAAGAATTTATTTAAATGAATTTAATATTTTGTATTAACAAAAATACAATTTTACACATACAGTTTCAATACTCTGTTTTACAAACAAAATTTATATTTTATTATTTATTTTTATCAGGGATTTATATTTTATTATAAAAATTGTAAACACAATAAGGATATATATTTCAAATAAAATTAAGTAAACGTTTCGGTCTAACATGTGACCATCTTCAGTACATTAAATTTACATATTATAATTAGAATTGAAACATTCAGTTGATCAAGATAAAAACATAATAACTATACATATTAAAGAATTCATAAAGTTATAGTATATATAATGCCATAAATTCGCAATCGTATATGTATTGCCGCAGAGAGAGATATATTGCATGTAGGACGATCTTTATCGTGAAGTTATATATAAAATTTGTATCCGTCGACTATTTTTTATTATAAATTTATAATAAGAGTTTAAGATATCCGTAAAAAAAATCGTTCTTGTGCTCGTGAATTTTTCTCGCGCTTAATAATCATTGTTTCAAATATCGATTAATCGAATATTTTAATTGATCTGATTGTACATAGCCATATACATCGTTTCATGCATTTTATTCATTTATTCAACAGTTCTTTGCTTGAGTAAAGCCGCTTGTCCTTGAATTTCAAAGAATGACCGACGAATCGGCGGCGTAAAGCCAGCCATTCGCGCTTTACGTGCGTGATTTTCTCGTACGCTTCTCGATCCTCTGGCGAGGCGAGTTCTGCCGCGCGCAATAGAAATACGATCGTACGAAGCGATTATTTCTTTGCGGCACAGAGCCTGGATAATTGCTATCTCGCTTATTGCGTCTTGGTTTCGCTCGTTGCGTTTTGGTCAGCGAGTATTTGGAATGAACGCAGTGGTGTAGTTCGAAAATCTCTTATACTGTTAATCTTACTCGATGAGACTTTCTTTACTTTTATTAAGGTATAAATTCTTTTCTGTCATTTGTACAACAAGAGAGTTATATCATTAAACAACGTTAATAAAACAAGGAGGTTCGTAACATTGTTTAATAAAAAAAAATGTATAAAAATGAAAGTAATAATTTCTAATAGCGCCGTTTTATAACGGCTTGCATCTAAGTATAACAAAACGACCCGCTGCCGCTCTTTTTTACTGATTACACAAACAATCCATACTAACCTTCATTAAATTCAAATGAATCCTGTACGATAAAAAACATTGTGTATTTGTGTTGGAAACAGTCCACTCATGTTCTTGTTAATTGTTTGTGTTGAATTTTTTAATATATTCAAGTGTTAATTTAACATCATGTGATTATGTTATTTAAAAATTTTGTATTAAATTGATTTCAACGTTTCTTATAGTGTCAAAATGACATAATTTATGAGTAAGTGAATAAGTAAAATAATGTACTTTAAAATGTAAATTCTAAGATGTATGAATGAAATGCGTGTTAATTTATCATATCATAAATGTTAATTATATTAAAAATGCCGTCTAGGTGCACTGCATCCTTTGCATTTCGGCTTGAAATTTTTCTATCCAATGTGATTTTAAATTACGTGACATTAACCTCCGCCGTATCCATCTCGCGGCAATGCAGCATACTGCTCTCGGAAAACCTCTACTAAATTAGAAATTTTGTAGAGTCAACTAAAAAATACCACCCAAATTTGTATAATTAAGTCTATCGAACAATGAATAAATCTGAATTTTATAGTTAAATCTATGTTATAATTCTATTCGAGATAACCAAATATCCAATAATGATGACCAGAATTGTGATTGGTATGATTAGAATCTACTACTTCATTGATTTTCAATCAGAAATTTTTCTCTGTAACTATTAGATTAGTATTTAAATGAGAAAACTAGTTAAAAAATTCGTTCAAAATTGTTTTCTTTTAATGGGAAAATGTTTCAAAAGCCAATATGAGCCGACACAAGATGTCAGTGTGCAATGATAATAATTTATTATAAATAAACTAAATTTAAACTAAATTTAAACGTTTTCTTTTATATTTTTGAATTTTTCTTTACATTAACAGAAAGGAACTAACTACGTTCCTGATGCAAATTCTCGTCTTGCAGTCAGTTGACTATTATGCAGAAAAGAGCATTCCAATAAGTACTTACTCGGTGCTCGATTCGACGGGATTCTGGTACCTTGTAAGAATTTATATTTCAGAGTATTTCACGAAATTGCACGCTGCCTTTCAACTGCGGGATATTTTCTGGTGAATCCAGGATCTTTTTTTCTCTCTCGACAAGTCGCTCGTTAACTTTCGTTCGGAGACTTTTTAATAACATAGAACTTTTTAATATAAAATTTCGGAATATAGAACCGATCTACTTAACATAATCGAACTTTGTCCTTCCAATGTATTAAGTTCATAGTGTCGCTAATATAGCATTATTATTCTCGATTATGTCATCGTTTTTCTATTTAAAAAAAATTGAGCAATTGTTCTTATTATATCTGGAATATTCTCGGCAAAAAGATATATAGAGGATATTTCTGGAAAATAGCAACCAATTTAGGAGAATGACAGATATATGGCTAAACTGAACAACTTTTGTTAAGTAACTTGTGTCCGACATCTCCTTTGAAGCACTAGACGTCAGTTTCTGAATGTAGCTTTTTATAAAGTTTCTATAAGGTTAAATTAAAATAAAACAGATTGTTTTTGAATTTTGTTTAAATTTTTTTATTGCAATAAATGATATCTTCCAGTCTCATTACCATTACACAATAATCAATAATGTTTAAGGGACATCGATGCCTGGTGCCTTAGGAAGACGTCACCGAATATGCATTATTTAATAAAATAATCAAAGTTATTCAATTTTACGAGAACTCTCAATCTTTAAGTTTATCAGAATTACTTTCCGCAGTTACCCTCTATATGTATAGAGAAAGAGAGGTACGCAAAGTGTGTCCTTCGTAATATTTCACTTTACCTTTTTTAATTATCGAGCGTTTAAGTTTTCTATCGAAACCCATAAAGTGCCTTATTTTAAACGTCATAGTAATATCGTTATGGGTAGAGAGGAGAAAGAGAGAAAAAAGAAATTGTTTTGTAATAATATCGTGTAACGTATGTACGGGCAAGTTATTATGCGCCTCCATGGAAATATGTTAATACGCCTATTTCTTAATATACGATCGGTAATGGTGCACTTTACTTTATAGGATCGTGCGCACAAAACGTGTTCTTGAAACAGCCAATATCTCCCGCTCCGTCGAAGGAAGACGTGATATTTTTCCATCCACGTGTTTAACCTTATGTACTCCAGGAAATGTGCTCGATTAGGAAGCTGACCATCGGGAAATTTTCGAAAAGTTAATAACATAAATTAGTGGAAATATTCTTCGATTAGAATATCGATAATTATTATTGGTCCGTGTAATAGTATAGATATTTTTTATTAATAAATAGTAAAACCCAGGTCAATACATTAAACGAGCTATAGTTAGGTGTACTAAATAATATTTATTAATCACAAATTATAATTTTCCGACGATAAGTTGAAATCATGAAGTTGTTAATCACAAATTATATAATTTTCCGACGAAACGATGTAGTGAAGAGTCATGATTCCAAACCAATTCATCGGTTAATAGCGAGAAAGGGCAGTCATCGGCCAGTCAAGGGCAGCTATTAACCGATGAATTGGTTCGGAATCATGACTCTTCACTACATCGTTTATTTTTATCAAGTTTGACTACATATGGTA
>NW_017296298.1:137311-155445 GCF_001594075.2 Trachymyrmex cornetzi | reverse complement strand
CTAGTTGAGATAACCGGAATTCTGGTTGATACTATATTTCTAGTAAAATCTACTAGAATTCTTATTTTTACCAGAATAATTATATTAATCAGAATTCTACTTATCTCAACTAGAATTCTAATAGGCATAACCAGAAAATTCTGATTCGTCCATTTTCTACCAGAATTACTGTTTAATCCAACCAGACCATTTTTCTCAGTGTATGGTTGCGATATACCGTACTTTGTAACACGAAGGTGAGATGATTCTTAGAAATCTATTATATTATCTATTGTAACTCGAATGTGAGATGTTCCTCATAATATGTTAATATAATTAGATATTTGAGTATTTATATGTATTTCTGCGGCTGATGAGGACTAAGTATAGTCAAAACGTACCGTTGAAACTTATCGTCGGAAAATTATAATTTGTGATTAATAAATATTATTTAGCACACCTAACTATAGCTCGTTTAATGTATTGATCTGGGTTTTACTATTTATTAATTTGTTGTAAGTTATACGAGCGAAAAGAATTGATATTATTTATATTGTGCACTGTTTTGTACGTAACGTTCACGTAATTTTATTGACTTGATCCATTGAGAGAAGGGAGTCAGGATATTGTATGTTAAGCATCCTTGTATGCCTGCGATAGTCGCGATATTATTATTAATTGTAAAATACATTAAATAAAAATATATAATTTTATATATTGATGTTAAAGATTAAATTTACACACAATTTTATAAACGAAGAAGTAAAGATATGATATTTACGCTTTTATATATATATATATGCTACTTTCTGAATAATATTCATTGTATTAATGTGAACAACAAATCAGCACAAGTCAGCCAGATATCCTTGTGTCGCGCCTTATTATATCACGACATAAGGATATCTAGTACAAAACATAGAAAATTATGAGTTGACATGAACGTTAAGATGCTCCGAGACGACAGTCATCGTGCCTAGTCGCCATAACAATAATTTTGGCGTCTGTACATCTTGATGCTCCATTTACGGGAGAACTGTGAAAAGAATCGCTACTAACAGTTCATGACTCGCTTGTTTTTCAGGAGGCAGCAACTGGAACAGCCCGTATACTGCGAGTCTGAGTCGCGGCGACCCACCACCGTGGAAGATGATAAGCAAGACATATCGGGCGCAAATCCGGAGAAAGTCAAGGTAAGTTACATCGTCAACTACACTAATGGAATGTTTCCAAGAACGAGCTGGTACTGTTATATGACCATTGATCTATATTTACGACAATTAATCACATAGCTTTATGAATGAGAACAAGAGGGGAAGTGAAGGGAAATGTATTTTGAAATATCTATTACAGAGCACGACGCAGGATCTATTCGAGTTACTTGAGCGAGTGCAAAGTTCGCGTCTCGACGATCAACGCTGTGTCTTGCCGTCATACTTCTCTCAGGTATGTCATAAGATTCGTATTTGCATTGAAGTACACAGATAGGGTAACTCCGGTATATACGCCGCGGAAGTCAGAAAAAATAGAAGGAGTGGGGGTAATTTTCTCGCAACTACTCTGTTACATGTCTTTATGTTATATTAGTATTGAGTTATAATTTCAGCTTCTTACTGTTAATATTAATGAAATTATTGTCAGTTGAATCGATTTGTCACTGTGTGTGTAACAAGTAGCATCATCATAAATTATAATCTACATAAAATGATTACTGTAAGTGTAAAAGACCTAGTGGTTATTTCGTGATACATACGTGTAGAGGGATAGTAAAGCATGTTGTATAGCAAAATACAAGTGCTTGCTTTCGTATTCTTTGTTTAGTTTGTTGAAATCCTTGCATTTTTGCCCCTATCCCACTCATTATCTATATATAGCAAAAATGCAAGATATTTCAAAAAGTTTATTTTTTAATACGAAAACTAAATATTTCGGATTTCTAATTTTTTTTTCATAGTAGTAGACAGTACAAAGTTTTTACTGATATAGTTCGTTTATTTTAAACATAGTAAATAATACTTAATAAATTAAATTTTTGATAGGTGCGGTGTATACGGATTTACCTTATGTGTGTGAATGACGTCGTAAATTATCGAGAAAATCGAAATGCTTTAGAAAAAAAATGTGGGCTTTTATAAATTATCTGGAAAAACAAAAATAGCTTTTTGAAATAAGACTTTCTTTAAAATGATCGACTATAATAACTTCATATATTTATAAAAATATAAAGTACGTATTTAAGAGCCAACATGTTTTTATTTTCATTTAAGATGACTTTCTACAATGTAACATTTACTTAAGTTTAATCATTATATATACCGGTGCCCATATGTACTAAAAGAACGGAATTGCTGGCCCCTCGTTATCTAATTTCACGTATTTAACTATAATTTAACGAGTTGAAAGTCTCATGAAAGTTGAGTCAAATTTAGGACATTGCACTTCTGTCTCACGCTTTCACGGTCGATTTAGTTTTCCAGTGTTGTGAAATGATATTGACAACTATTCCAATATCGTAACCAATATTTCAAGCATATCTAATACCTAATACTACGTAATCATCACATACATACATAAATCGTTATGTTACTTTGCGAAAACGGTATAGAGACAAGAATAGATATTTGTTTTGCAACCTTTTAAAGAAAGAGACAAAACGATAAATGAAAAATAAATGAAAAAAGGCGCCAGTGCACGCATCAATTGAATGCAAGAAAATGACAACACAAGTGATACGTATCTTCGTAATTTCCATTCAAGAATATTCTTATTTCAATCTAAATAGTAACATCTTTTTGTTTTATCTCAAACGTTAAAAATATTTAACACAAAAAATTTGACGCTGCTTACTAGTTAACATATCTTAATGTTGAAACACGATTGTGAATCTTTTACATTTCAACTCTAGCAGTGCCAAGTTTTTGTTAAATCTTTGACATTTGAATTGAAATAAAAAGATATTATTTGAATTGGAACAAGAATGGGAATACAAAAATACCATTTGGATTGGGTTAAGTTATATAATGTGTATAAATTTGATTTTAGTTGGTGCAATCTCTTGTGCACTTTTTGATATTATTACTTTTTTCCGAAATATTAAAGATACTATTACTTGTATTGGAACACAGAAAGAAATCCTGAGAAGAAATATGAAGATACATGCTGCTATTTGGACCATAATAGATTTTACACAAAGTTTTGTAATTAAAGTGTTATCTTTGACTATATTATACTATTTTCACAATCGACGCAATGTTTTGCTTAAAACGAAAAATAATTATATTTTTCAAAAAATTTCTTTATGAAAAAAAAAAGAAATAACGCCTTTTTTCTGAAATCATCCGTCCGATTATTTTCAATTTTTCGTTTCTTGCGCGTAAATGTCGCATGATACTGTCCACGCTCTATAAGAAGGAGCCTCTAGATGAATGAATAACGTGATCCGTCACGGCTGTCTGCAGAACGCGGACAGAAAAAGTAAAAACGAATCGCCCAATCACGCATCACTTGATTCCCTGCAATCAGACAGAGCAATGCATCGGACCACGTATCACGTCTGGGCCTTTCCCTTCGCTAGAAGGGGCATTACACCAGTCACAGATGTATTAAATCGGCACGACAAGGGACAATGTCTGTCCCCTTTTACTCAGCTCGAAATGGCGATGAGTAAAAAGGGGGGAAGGAGGGACCGAGCGAGAGAAAGAGAGACGCGCTCATCTTCGTGTCGGGTTGCCAGTTTCTCGGTAATTGATTGAACGGGATAGAATGACACCGCAGAACAAATTCTACGAGATGATATAGAAAAAGTACATGTTCTCTTCTTTCAATCGTACACTGAGAGAAAAATGTTTGGTATTTGTTGGCAATCTAAAATGACTATAATTATAGTTGAAATTACCATAAAAGTGATTAAAGTGACTATAATTTTATAGTTATATTTTGGACCAACCATAAAAAATATGGTTGGTCCAAAATATAACTATAAAATTATAGTCACTTTAATCATTTTTATGGTAATTTCAACTATAATTATAATCATTTTAGGTTGCCAACTATATACATTTGTTGCTAGAACTATATACATAGTTACTGTTACTATTATTGCAGCAGTAATAATCGTAATTATAGTGATATGTAATTGTAGTTACAAATTCCAAACATTTTTCTCTCAGTGTAGATGCTGGAAGAACGATTAACTAAAAAGAAATACTAGTGTTTTAATATCAATGAGAAGCGGAACATTAATAGCAATAAGATGTCCGAAATTAATTAAAATTGCTGAAAATACTATGAGTATTCATAGTCCGTTCTTATTTTAAGATCGTCTTAAGTAATGTCTTAAGATGCTAAGGGCGGTATTTATAGCCCGTTCTTATTTTAAGACCTTCTTAAGTAATGTCTTAAGATGCTAATACGGCTCTCTGGCCGGTATTCATAGTCGATTCTTATTTCAAGACCATCTTAAGTAATATCTTAAGACATTAATGCAGCCCTATTTACTTCTTTACTTCTTAAGACCGTACTTAAGACGGTCTTGAATATAAGATCTAACTATGAATACCGGTCTCTGATTGGTTCATGACATCTTAAGACTGTATTTGAGACAGTCTTGAATATAAGATCCGACTATGAATCGGCCTAAGGCCGATATTCATAGTCGATTCTTATTTCAAGATCGTCTTAAGTAATGCCTTAAGACGCTAATGCAGCCCTCTGATTGGTTCATGACTTCTTAAGACCGTACTTAAGACGGTCTTGAATATAAGATCTGACTATGAATACCGGCCTAAGACTTGCATATTAAGGAAGATTCTTAATTAAGTGAAGCGAATTATCGACATTTCGTAATTCTAAAATATCTTTGAATTGACTTCACAGAATTGTAAAATTCTTCTACACGATTAAAATACGTACAAAAATAACAAACATCAACTTTGTACGAAAAAAAAAACAAAAATTAAAAATATCACTTATTTTTTACACGTACAGTTGTTATGTGACGACAATATTTGCTTAAAACAATTCTATAGTTTACATGTATAAAATAAGATAGCCTCGTTATATAGAGGCAGCAATATGCACTGACAATATCGTGCAATTGAAACTAAGATTAAAAGTCTCGAAGAAAAGTCTTGTTTAAAATTATGTTTCATAAAAAATAGAGATATGGAGATATGGAGTGGTAAAAATGAGCAAAATATTGCATGTAGCAATAAAATCTTGCAAAAAATAGGGATGCGATATGTCAGATAAGGATAGATGTATACGCGTGCATGTAGCAATAAAATCTTGCAAAAAATAGGGATGCGATATGTCAGATAAGGATAGATGTATAAAAAGAATACATACTTTGAGTAAGACAGCGATAATGTAAGGAACTAAATTAAAAGATATCACTATTATCGATATTTTTAGTTTGAAATTAAAGAATCTGGTCTATTGACATTGTCGAAGTTCGGCCTTTATTTTAAGATTTCTTTAATTATTGGTGATCTTGTAACGTCAATGATTAAGAAGTTATTTTTAATTTCTGTTCTAAAAAAAACAAAGAATATTATTCTACGAATTTGTACGTATGTATGCGATATTGATGTACGTCGATGGCTCGTAAATTATAAGTTTGCAAACCGTAAGTCACATTTGATCGGTAAAACAGGACAACTGCAGCATCCTTTTAATTTAGTCAATCACGTCGCTAAGTCGGATCTTCTCTTTCGATCGAAGAAACCAAATGATTTTTACATTCGTGAGAAAAGTCAAGGGAAAAAAATCGCGAATAACAAGCAAAGAGAAAAAAAAGTCACATCTGCAGGAAGTTACGCATATGAGAATTAAAGAATATTGCGAGCCTCTCGCTTTCTTCTCACTGGTGAATCGCGATGCGGATTTCGACATACGAGTTGTAATCATCTGCGTGTCACATGCTATCTCACAATGTCGTGAGAAACGTTCACTTCTTTTAACTTGCTTTTCTTTTTCCCTTATTGTGTTTACATCGTATCTCTTTCTGAGCATCTAACATGGAACAAATGGAATTCCAATCGAAATTATTCAATTATTCCTTAGATTTATATTCTGTTCTCCAGAGAAAACTGAATAATTCCGATTGGAATTCATGCAGACATGTTCCATAATAGGTACCCTGATCGGTGAATGTTTTTTGCTGTCGATAATGTAGATCGCATTCATCGGGACACGTTATCAGCGGTGTACACATAGTGGTCCTGTCGCCCTAGCAGTAGCCCTAACTTATCGGCTTGATTTACCTAGGCAGGGTCAATAAGTGAACAATGCTAAATCGTGTGTAATTATAATACATGTAAAAAGCAGTTTTAAAAGGTTTAGGATAGCAATTTCAATTTCCAAGATGAAGAACTTTTTTTGGTTGTTATGGACAACCAAAAAAATTGAAGACAAAAATTGGAATAGCTTTTAGAAGAAAATCCTTGTCAGAGAAAATCAGAGCTTGAAAGTGCAAGATATTTGTTTTTATGTAAATAAATAACTTCAATTTTCATTAAAAAGGCCGAGAATTAAGCTGTATATCACTTAATATCAATTGCATTGTGCCTTTTTTTACTATTAATATTTATGTATTTTAAATATTGAGAGCCTATGAATCTTAATTTATTTTTTTTAGTTTTTGAAAAGTTATTACATTTAGTCGGTCAAACAGATGACTTTAGGATCCCCTTAATAGTTCATGGAAAAGATGTTTTATGAAGCTGCCGTTAGATGGCGAAAGGATTCTGTTACTTTTTTTGTAATTTTCGATTTCGCAAGAATAACTCTTACATTCGTTTAGTTTTAACAAATCTACGGTCCTCTCTCTCTCTCTCTCTCTCTCTCTCTCTCTCTCTCTCTCTCTCTCTCTCATTTGACAAAAAGTGGGAATAAAAAAAGCTAATTTAAAAATAATGATATAAATAATACGATCCATAATATAGCGTATAACTGAAGCAGAACACGAAAGCTAAAACTCATTATTTATTTATTTCTTAATTAGACAATTCTAACTTTTCAAGGTTCTTGTATTTTTGAGTATATATTCCTTTTGAACTGTGAAATAAATAACATCATATTAAGAGGGAGTATGTTTAATTATGTTTCTATTATTGTTGCAATTTGTGATTATTTGTATTTCGTTTTAAGAAATCGAGAGTAACATGATTAATTATTTATGTAATAATTATGATTAAGATATTAGCATTGAGAGATCGTTGTTACTGATTTACTCAAGATAAATTTCTTTAAAGAAAAGACTTTTCGCTTCTTGTGCAAAGCTAACAATGGAAACGAATTGTCTGCCGTTTTCTACTGTGTTATTTTAAACGGCACATTTGTCAATCCTTTACGGGAACCAAGCATTCTTTAAGTAGTAAATAATTATATGGTTCATCATACGTGAACCGAAACTCTCAGAAACGCATCGCTGATTTCGCGCAACGCGATAAAACGAGACGCGCTGGCGCAAAGGGCGAGATAGAGGAGACGGCGCTTCCGGTCGGTCAGGTAAGCGCACCGGAAGTTTGAACCATCGTACTCTGGCCAAACGGCCGAGAAGATTTTCAGATTTGTGCGATCTTCGCAGCCCTCTGCGCAATGGCCGTGAAGATCGTAGATTTCGTGTCACAGGTCTTTGCTTCCATAAAAAGTACCTAATCATTGTGCTCTTTGTGAACTAATCAAAGAACGTGGGAAGTAAATACAAAAAATAAAGCTAACTGATAACTATACATCCGAAAGTAATAAACAAATAATTTTGCATTTAAAATTATACCTAAATTATTCTGTAAAATTGGCATTTGCGTAATATTGATAAAATGACTGCAATTTATTTTTATCGTCAACTTGATGTAAGAAATGAGCATCCAAGAAATCCTAAATAGATAAGACTTCATAATTTTGTATAGAGGAAGGTCACCGATACCGACATATCACTTTGTTTTTAGACAATATTTCTTAAACAAAAGGTAAAAATACAACTTTAAAAACGTAAATACAAAAAGTGTCTTCTATCACATAGTATAAGCAATTTTTATAATACTGTTTGCAATTTTGCAATAATTAAGTTTTTCATAAGTTATGCAAAAATGAGCATCTGACAAAATGGGCTCCAAAACTGACATAGTAAGCAATAATGCCAACATTCCTATTCTATAAATAAAGATATATCCTATTCTGTAAAGAAAATTAATTTATGAAACTAAACATTTAAATTGACATAATATTATCAATAATACAGTCACTATTATTTTAATTACGCAATTTGCAAAAGAACACCGTAAGAATTTTCTTCTCGGATTCATAGAATTGGTTTTTAGCTGATTCGGTATAGAAATAAGCCACAAATATATGAATTATGAGTTTGTACTTCTTTAATTAGTTAAACAGATCATGATTTTATTAGTATTAATAAAGATAAGCAGGGAACATCATGTTAAAAACTTGAAGACGTATTTCTCACCAAGAAGTCAATTCTTTCTTTCTTTATGCTTGATTCGTAATAACGTTACACTAACTATTTTCTCTACAATTATATGAATAAAAGTTATACATGATTCCGAATTGTGAGCTATAGTCGATGAATGTGGGGAGTAAATACAAAAAATAAGTCTGACTAATAACTATACATCACCAAATATGAATTAGAGAATTTTGATCTTCGTTATATCGATATCAAGTTATTATTAAATATCGATTCGTAACGTTAAACCATATCCTGTTGATAACTGTTTCATAGACTGCAGCTGCTTAGAGCTCGTTAATCTACTCGTTATCTATTAACTGAACTCTGTATTGTGAAAAAAGTTCCAATATCGGTATCCGCTATACGCTCATCCATTTTCGGCTATCAGCTCTTCTCGAGCTTCAACTAATCTTTCGCTCAATAAAAGATTATTACGTATCGTAATCGGTGCGCTTCCAAGCGTTAATTACTTCCTGGCGTCCAGCATAATTATCGCAACATCAGTATAATTACACATTTTATCCGTTAAACGAGGTTAATCTTATAGAATCGGTTCAATGAGCGAGTTCCAAGTGTAGTATCCGATTTGTTCATTAAATCAATTCAACCTACAATTCCTACTATTCTTCTAACTTGATTCATTCTTCGATTCGATTCATTCGCTGTTATTAGCGTGCGTGACTGTAAAATATCGTTCGACTTATGAACGATTATCTTTATCGATTTAGTACTTTGGATTCTTCTTTTTAAGAGAAAACCCATATACGACTGATCGTTACCATTGAGAGAATGTCTATCTCGCGAGGTCCATAACTTTGATACGTCGCGTATGTAAATAATGAGGGAGGAGGTGGGTGAACAGTGTGATGCTTTCGAATTTTTGGGCGCAGGAAGTTGAACAAAATAACGAAACAAAGAGGCGTGGACACAAAGAAACGGGAAGCCTCGTCGACAACAAAATAAGTCAACCACGAAAGGATATCCGGTATCTCTCGTTCTCTCTTTCCATCTTCTTCTCTCTCTCTCTCTCTCCTCCCCTTCTTTCTCTTTCCCTCTGGTTTTCTCCCCTCGGTTCTCGCCACAAACTTACGTTTCCTCTCGGTTTCACCTTCCGCACCACCTGTCGTTACCATGCGGATGCCAAGGGCTCACTTTGCTCTTGAAAAGCTCGTGTACGCGAATTAATTTCGATTCATTTTATGATTAGAAGCATCGCGTTTGTCATCGTGTTACAGTCAGAACTGCGTTACTAGAGATCGTTATTTCCTCTTAAAATTTACACTTTTGTAATACAAATAAGAAGGATATTTAAAATTTCCTGCGAATAACAGTTGTCAGGATCAATAGGTATATATAAGCGGATTTAGTTAAAATAAAATAAATTTTGCATAGTTCGTCGTGTATGACACATTCGAAAAAATTTACACATTCGAAAAAGTCTTAATTTTCTTAATTATACTTAATTAACTATATGCACTGAAAAAAATTTTGGTCATTTTCTATCCAATGAATGATCATTAATCAATGTCTGGCTTAATGTCCGACTTATGCCCATTTCCACCAACGTATAAGATTAACTTTAATCTCGGTTTAACTTACTCTTCGTGGTAATTGTTCAGTTTAGCTACCGCACCAACCTCAAAAATCAATAAAATTAGGCTTATTCGACGCGTTTTTGCATGAAACGAAAGAATCTGGCAAAAAAAAAGTGTCGCTCTGCCCTATGAGCCAAGATATTAAGCGTTAAAGTTGACGACTATTGCATAGGAAATCTGTTACTGTCGCGAAATACTGCGATGCAAGCATGCATTGCGGTTACCTTTTTCATGCTCTGTGACAATTCACTGCTTTAAAAATACAAATTTACTGCTAATGCAAAGAGAATTTGTATGTTTAAAATAGTGTATTGTTGTTTTTAAGGCAGTTATGGCTGTTCTACAATATGCTTTTTGTTTCCTGTTTCTTTGTCTCTTGCCTTCTTGGTCAAGAAGGCAAGAGACAAACAGCAAGAAACAGGAAACAAAAAGCACATTGTGGAACAGCCATAAATTGTTTTTAAAGCAGTGAATTGTTGTTTTTAAAGCAGTGAACTTTTGTTTCTAAAACAATGAATTGTTTTTAAAGTAGTAAATCGTTGTTTTTAAAGCAGTAAATTGTTTTTAAAGTAGTGAATTGTCACAGAGCATGAAAAAGATAATCGCAATGCATGCTTGCATTGCAGTATTTCGCGACAGTGACAGATTTCCTCAATAGTCGTCAACTTTAACGCTTAATATCTCACAAGACAGAGCGACACTTTTTTTTGCCAGATTCTTTCATTTCATGCAAAAACGCGTCGAATAAGTCTAATTTTATTGATTTTTGAGGTGCGGTAGCTGAACTGAATAATTATCCTCTTTGTCTTTTTCTAATCTTTTGAATTAGAAAAAGACGAAGAGTAAGTTGAACCAAAATTAAAATCAACCTACATTGGTGGAAACGGGCATTAATGTAGTTAATTCATTGATAGAATAATTGGATTCATTTATACAACTATATATTCATTCTTGCAATGAATTCTAGTAATATTTTCGTAACCTAAATCATTATGAGAATTCATTGGATTAGGTTTCATTATTTTTTCATAATTCAATGACTATTTTATTGTATTTACGTACAGTTTTGATTCAGTGTACGATGTACGTAATTAGTACCTACGTGATTCGTACATAAATCAACATAAGAATTTTTTTGCAAAAATATGTTTATACAAAAAAATTCCTATATTGATTTATGTAATACGAATCACGTAGATAACAATTACTCAGATGACAAAAAAGTTTCTGCGAAGAAAAGATTTAACGTTGTACCAACTTGCCTCTTCGGAATTTTCGGAACCTTCACGTGGCGCCAGTCGCGCCGAGTTCGCCCGGTCGGAAAATGTAAAACCCGCTGTGTGCGAACAACCGTAAAACGTCGAAGAGCACGATCTGACCTAATTGATTGGGAATAGTTACGGCTAGACAAGAGCGCGCGGTTTCAGGAAGAGTTTACGCGCTCGATGGCGACCATGGCAACGTTTGCGGTCCGATGGTGGGAGTTTTAAGAACGACAGACCGATGCGCCGCGGGTGAAGAGGGCATAGTTAGGACCGTCGGGCGAGACGGGGGGTATGGCGCCGAGTACGATGCAATGACGGATGTAGAATAGGTGGAAGGCACCCTTTATTGTCGTCGTTATTTGTTCGCTTGACGCCTAGAAAATAATCGCTTGAAATCGAAGAGGAGTACGTGAGAGAATGTATAGAAACAACACGCGTGGGAAAGGAATACGTATGCCTTTCCGTTTCATATTCTTGGATGAAAGTCTCAGAAAACGACTTGTAATCTTAATGACGATGATACGCATATAGCACTGTCGTTGGAGACTCTTAGCGCATCACGAATAAATTATCTTACACGAATATTTCAGTTGGTTGAAGTTTGCATTTGGAACAAATCGATGACGCTTTCAATAGAGAAGCATCGAAAAGAAAAGATTTACTTCTTTATTCGGGGAAAGCTGCAAATTCAACGTGATAGAATTTTATTTCATTCAGAGGCATTTCTTTCGAATGGCGCGGAACACAAGAAATTTGCTCCAGTTTCCTCCAGTACACAATCCAAGGTTTTTTTTGTGTTAACGTCCGCGTGTCCCCTTCCCTTAGGCTCCTCTCCATCCGGCACTGAGAGACGGCGAGCGCGCTCGCCGCTCGCTGCTAGTCGCGTCCAGTCGCGTCTTCGTACTCGCAGCGCGAGGTCACGTGGTACCGCTCCGAGTACCGTCCCGTTTCGCGCGTCGTCCTCTCGCGTGCAGTCGCTCACGCGCGTTGCACCTCGTAAGATGTCGCGTGATTTTCTTGCACGATCGCCGACTTTCTATTCCGACCTCGCTCCGTGAGCCTCGCGTCGCCCACTAACGGCACTAACGTCGCGACGTTTTCTCGAAAGCTGCGGCGTAAAATAAAATAAGAGAGAAGGAGAGAGGGGAAAAACAGGTTGCACCTTGTTTCGGGAGTGCGAAATTCGGAGCGGTCGACGGCGGAATGACAGCCAGCATGATCAGCGACGAAGATTATCGGCGCTGGACAACGGCGTCCGCATTCAGACCCGATAGGACACTATAAAATTCTGCACCGTTTTTGGAATCGTCTTTTTTTCATGAGGCAGACAGTACGTCATCGAGAGGAATTTACATCGTGAAAAACACTTTGAATCGGTGTAGAATGCGATTGACGCTGATTTTTTCGTAATTTTATCGAGGAGCGTTGGTACGTACCAAAGACCGGAGTTTGAATTCTATACATGTGAAGTCAGCTTCGAGATATCGCCGGTCCGTGTTACAGCTGACGACTTCACGCTCGATCGGTCGGAGTTCTTCTCAAAACAGACGGGTAATAAAATAACGCTCACGTGCTTGCTCTGGAGAGAGAAGACTTGTGTTCGCAGGACAGAAAATAAATCCTCTAACTATTCAGAAGGCACGAAACTCGGACGGGATCCGAGATCTCAAGCCCGACGAATTCAGACCGAAAGCGAAAACGTAGACGTAGAGTATCACTGAACGAGGTGAAGTTGGCTGTGAATCCGAGCGCGACGTCGATCAATCGGAAGGAGTGGGATTTTTTAAACGGCGGTTTCTATCGTGACCGCACGTTATGATGGGGGTATTGAGATGGAGGCACGATCTCAGATCGGAGACTGCGGCGCAGCAACAACAGGAACAGCAACAACAGAGAGCGGAGCGACCAACCGGACACAACAGTCACGCGCACACTTTCCCAAAGCTCTTGTCGCAGGTAAGTCGCTTCCCCACTCTCGAGTCTCAAGAATGCAACACCGATGCGTCCACTTAGATAAGTCGACACCTGAGGCGAACAGATTTTTTTCGGTGTTTCGATCATTTTTGAAATGTCAAAATTAATGTAATTAAATTTAAAAATGAAAAGAGTTAAAAGACCAAAAGACCGAGCAATATAATAAGAATGTCAAATGATTAAGAAATTGGATTTAAATTACAATATTTCGATTTAACCGAGTCTGCTTCAGTCATTAATACTAAATATTATATGATATCAAATTCAAATAATAAACAAGATCAAATCTAAATCGTTCGAAAAGAAACATGTGACATTTAAAAAAAATGTCTTTGTTCTAAGCATGAATTATAAACGAGTTCATAACAATGTTGTGCTGTTGGTTTGAAAAATCATGAAGTGTCAGAACTATAAAACAGTACTTATGATTTATTCGTGATCGTTTTGCCATATGAGAATTAATTGAATCTAATGTTTAAAATATTGAGAATTGTTGTACATGATTATTGTCAATAAATTAACTCTTGATACATTAAAATTATCAAAAGTAAATAGACTTTATAAATTAAGATTGTGTGGCAAATTGCAGAAATATAAAATACGTACAAATATAGCATTAGATTACGGACAGTAAAGAATCGTAGGATATAATACAATAGTTCTTTCTTGATGAACATCGATTGAATGATAACTCTTTTACATGTAATTATTTTGAATAATTTAACATGTTTTAAAAGTTGTGTATCAAAACAGATATTTTATTAAATTTTTTGCTATGTGTAGAATAGAACTGAGCTTTCGATACGTATATCGTCAATGAAAATATACACATATATGTATATTGTACAATACATTGTATATTGTACAATGCATTGTAAACGAAGTTATATAGGGGAGATCAGGTCTCGTTGGCACAGTTTTCACAATTTCGGCATTAAATTTTTTTAACGATTAATTATTATGATTAAAATATATCAATATGACAGAGAGAACCTTTCTCTACATTTTCATATCAGTAATGGTTCTATACACTGTATAGTTTTTTTGCAATAAATGAAATACGGAATGCTGCATTCTAGTTAACTTTCATATGTGAAGTAAATTGATACATATCACAGTATAAATTACCTCTATGATAAACTCTATATTAACTTAATAAAAAAAACGTAATAAAAAAAGTAATAGAAATAAAAATTAGATAGTAGATATGTACTTCTTAGTAAAATGTATCTTTCAAAGTTATTTTGTAATGTGATTAAATAGTAAAATGTTATTACAGAAAACCTAATGTAAATTATTTTAATTCTATAGAATTAAAAGATACATTTTACTAAGAAGTACATATCTACTATCTAATTTTTATTTCTATTACTTTTTTTATTACGTTTTTTTTATTAAGTTAATATAGAGTTTATCATAGAGATAATTTATACTGTGATATGTATCAATTTACTTCACATATGAAAGTTAACTAGAATGCAGCATTCCGTATTTCATTTATTGCAAAAAAACTATACAGTGTATAGAACTGCGAGTTAATCCAACCTTTTCTTATGATATGAGCCAACCGTACCCCATCTCTGCACACATCTGATGTTGGTCATTTTATTATAACAAATTACCATTGTTACTCAAAAAACGTATTGCATAATTAACAGGCCCTGTTCTTTTAACTAATAATCTATAATATACATCGCTTAGATTTGCTTTCTGCAGCAGAAGGATATTAATACAAAATTATGAAATGTTCATAAATTTATTTACCTGCTCTTAAATCAGACTTTTTTCTTTTTCTATTTTATAATACTTATTTGATTTAAATGAAACTTAGGGAGAAGTATTTGTGTTGTAAAAGAAATATTTTGCAGTAACTTTTTCATTGTTTCCTTCATCATAAATACATAAATGGAACGCAATACCAATCCTCTTATGCCAACGAGCCCCGGTCTCCCCTACTTATTATAACGAAATATGTAGGCAGAATATAAAAATATATAGTACGATATATGCGCGCGAAATTCAGATACGTCGGACATTCAGGTACTTTGAATATTTACGAGCGCCATTTTCATCGGAGGAATGCGAATTCGTTTTTCAATACGAGACGCCACTCTCGTTTTATAAATGAGAAAATTATAGCGGCTTCTTTTCTTTATGTAAGAATGCTGGTAACAAACCAAGCTGCGACAGAAAAGCAGCATGACGTCGTGAAGGACAAGAAGAAGAAGCAGAAGAAAGATATCGCATCGCGAAATGAGAGCATTAACTGTAACTTCGGCCTAGTAGTAGTCCGTTCATTTTCCTACCATGTTCCGTTATATGCTTTTAAAAAAATTCTATTTTCCCACGAGCAATCTCCTTGCGGTTTCCGCACATGCGTCATTTCTTTTTATAAGACGAAAGAGAAAGAGAGAAAGAGGCAGGTGACAGTCCCATATACGGAATCGTCGCGCAAATGTGTTTTTCTTTTTTAAATAAACACCATCCACATTGCTCGGGTTTAATATGAATGTAGAAGCACTAAAACAGTCATCTGCTATAAATTGTTTCAATTACATTAAGACGATCCTAAAGACGATTAGTTAAATTGAAAGTAGCACTTACACATAGACGATTTACGTGTCATTGGTATGACACATTAGTACATCAATATCTCACTCACGCATGCCACATACATATTAATTTTCATATAACAATTACGTTTTAATTAGACGTCTAAGTCAAATTTTAAGAACTTCACACTGTTTGTGTCATGCAAACTACTAGTCTGTAGACTACTATTTCGTATGTACAGATTGTACAGCTTTTATATGAAGCAAATGTTGTCACGACGTGACTGCTCTAAAGCGCCATATTGGACTAAGAAATGGTAAAGGTTTCAATTTCGAAATTTTTTGTCATTCTCAGCATAGACTCCACCTCACAGATACGTATTAATGTGTATACTTTAATCCTGGAAAAGGATTTTCAAATCAGCAAGAAAAGAAAAAAGTAATTGTTATACAAAAATTATATGGTTTAGTCGGTAATACGGACGACTTTGGGATATTCCCGTAAGGATATTGGAGTGATCAAATTATATCGACATTAAGTTACAGTCGTATAAAAATCTCCGAATTGACTGAATAGAATCAAAAATCCTTTTGCAGGATTAAAGTAGGCGTAAAATTAGGAAATTGTATAATGGACTTTATATTAAAATCGAAAAAAGTTAAACATTTACTTAACTTTTTTCGATTCTGGTATAAAATTTATTGCACCACCTTCTAATGTTGCGTCTACTTTAATCCAGTAAAAGGATATTTTGATTCCATCCACTCAATTCGGAGATTTTTATATCACTATAATGTCGATAATTTGGTCATTTCATCTCCTTAAAGAAGCAATAATATTTTATGAGATACGATTATAAATATCCATTTCTATCAATGTAAATTGACTTTAATTTCGGTTTAATTTTTTAAATTTTTTTCTCTCTAGTCTTAAGAATTAGAAAAAAATAAAGAATAAATTAAAATTAATAGACATTGGGGTAGAAAAAAAGAACAAAGTGTAGATTATGATAGGTCTACTTACAGCAAAATTGGAAAGTAACGGGAAATAAATTCCTTCTTCAACTAATGTTTATATAAACGGGTCACGATTATTTTAATCGTTTCGAGATCCCACCTTTTAAAAATCGCAATGACAACTGCGTTGATTGTCGCGCACGTATTAGACATAATTATTAGCTGCGTTCAGCAAAAAAAACTAATCAGTTAGCGCTTAATGATTCTTTAATATCATTGGTTCTTGCCTTTAGTTCTTTGCTGGAGCTAAGTATAGATCTCGGAGCGAACCAATCATATTAAAGAATCACTGATTAGTTTTCTTTGCTGAACGCAGCCAGTGTATGTACTACGTTCGAAGAACCGCGGCGCTCACGCTCGACCGGTGAGTTAAATGCGATCTCCAGTAAACACGTGCTCGACGACAGGCATTTTAATTCCCCGCAAAAGACGCCGCACTAAACTCCGATGGTCAAGAATTACTCTTGTCGCTCGGATGACCGATGCCGGTCACTCTCATGCGAAATTTAACCACGCGCAGTCAATTATCGTTCTTTTCTTTTTTTGTACCTGACCTCGCCGCGAAATTCGTAATCGACTGTTACGGCTGTTGCGGACATTAAATTGAACGAGAATCGCACGCAATGATCTAAAACGTTTTCATTGAGAAATTAAAAATTTCTGACGAATAAATATGGAGATTAGAAGCTAAGATAGGTTCTTAACTGAAAGATTCTTGTGGAGAGAAATAACGAAGCATATATTGCCGATAGTATTTGACAAAAAACCGTTCGTGTCTTTACGTATGTCATAATTTACGTAGTCGTTAAAGCACTCTACCTTGAGATGTCAAGTTCTTGAAAAGATGTATTCATAGCGTGCTCGAAAGAAAGCTTTGCTTGAGGATTTTGATATATGCGCCTTTGGAACTTTCATAACGGCACGTGTATGATTACTTATACAATTAACGGAGTGCTCGATCTCAGATACGTCAGACATGTACGAGGCAGAGAACCAACGATTTCGCTGCGTCTTTCAAATCATTACTAAAGATTTAGAACGTAAAACCAAAACCACTAACAAAGACTCCTTAAAATTCAAAAAACTTAGGAGAAAGAGCAGTAGGAGTCAGGCGTACACTGAGAGAAAAGATATAGTATTGATAACAAAAACAGAGAATTATTCACAAATGGCCGATTATTATTGGATTACTTTGTTAAAATTACAAAATACAATATTTTTTTTGTAAAACGAACAAAATTTTTTTATTTAACAGTACAAATTTATTCGGTTACTCACGTTTTGT
>NW_017296298.1:108133-136961 GCF_001594075.2 Trachymyrmex cornetzi | reverse complement strand
TATAAACATCATACAAAACAGTTTTATACCATTAAATGATCAGTTTAGTTAATAAATTCAACAAATTAATATTGTCGTGGTAACCAACGGTTTGATTGATCATATATCAACAAAATCGTTTTTGTGTCAGTAACAAAACTTTGGTTATTGATATGAAACATTTCTCTCAGTGTAGATAAAGTTACGCAAATTCCAAAAATATAGGAAGTAAAACTATCCCCTTATGGGAAGTATTTTACTAGACAGTTAAGACTTATTTGAATTTCTGATTGTGGGGGAGCTCACAATGCTAGGACTTTCCTTGGTCTTTTTAGTATTTTTGTTATACATTATTGTCTTTGAAGAAGGTTCAAAAATGAGCCGAACTTTATCTACGCCTGACTCCTATTGTCCTTTCTTCTAAGTTTTTTTAAAGATTTAGATGTATAATCCGCGTATACTTTGACTCATCTTCTGTCTTTCGATGGTATACTCTCTCTTATCATTATGTCATAGCTCATTCTATCAGCGACGGTCGTTGTGAGGAATTCATCTGTCACGTCTTTGAAAGCTTTTAGTGCGTCACGAAAATTTTCTCATTGTTTCTCTATCTCGTATTGCATAATTCATATTTCCGAGCGAGAAAACGCAATTCAGATCCGAAATAAAGACGAGCGATGTGATGCGATTGGACGCGAACGCGACACTTGCTCTGTTAAGAATAGACTCGAAATTACGTGCCACGCGAAGGAACATTTTCTCGTAATCGTGAAAGACGATAACTGGGCGAACGAGCAGCCGTTTTAAAAGTCGCTCCGCAAAAGGGACCGCACAGCTGTTCGCGTGTCTCCCGTTCTCTCTTTCTCTCTCCCGCTGTCTTCCTCTCCTTGTTTTGACATATAAGGCCCGAAGCCAAAGCAGGCTCGTATGAACTCGTACGAATGCGCAACCGAAGGAAGATTTTAGTCGGTTAACGTTGCTAACGATACACCACCGACGAACGTCCATATAGGGTGTCCCTCGGAGAAAGGGCTTCCTTCGAAATGTCGAAATAAATTCTTTTGTATGCAAGCTAGGACCGGGAACGCGATTCCTTACAACCGAGAGTATGTAATGAAATGATACAAGTGAATCAGAGAAATAAACGATAATACAATTAATTTTAATTGGCGCGAGATAGCGCTAATGACTTTTGCGACAAGCATAATTGCGGTGTAAATACATTCAGTATTGAGAAATAAGAGAGCCCAAGGCGAAGAAACATATGTATAAGATACGAGATAAAAATGTAATCATAATTAAGAATTTCATGAAATTAAATTTTCTATTGTAAAATTGTATTATTTTAAATTTAAATGGTACTAATTACATATTTAAATAGTGCTAGTCTACATTTTAAAAAGTCATATATAAAATTAAAAAACGTATTTAATTATGTTTGATATGTATAAAGTGTTTCTGTATAAAAGTGAATGTGTTGTAATAAAAATTTGGTTCGACTTGATATTTGTCGATTGCGAAGTTGAAAGCAGTGATAGATTCGATCTAAGCGAAAAAAAAGAATCGAATGCGCGACTGTTACGAGAACCACCCTATATAAACAGCCAGGTGCACTCACCCTGCAGCTGTCGAGCCGCCTGGTTTCCGGCTAACGAAATGGCGAAAAATCGATTTGTCTTGTTCGGAATTCGATCTATCTTGCTGCTGTCTTTTAATATCTATATATCGGAAAATATCGATGTTTGAAACAACGATGTATTAAAACGAAAAGTACAATTGCTACTCAATCAAACTCAAGCTTTCCGATTATCGGAATGGCCATAGAATTAGAAAAGAAACTTTTATATCAGATTAATCGAGATTTCTCTCGGATGTTATCACGTCGATCTTCGGAAAATCGTATATTTGGTTGATTACCAGTTTCGTATTTTCGACCTTAACCCCATTCTTACGTAGAACACAATTATAGGCGCTAAATGCGATAAAAGCTCCTATTTGAGCCAGATAGGCTTGATTAAGTTAGACTACCCGCGGAGATTCGCACAAGCGATTAGATATTCTCGGCAGAGCTGAACGAAATAAAACGTTGATATAATTTTTCTGAAATACGAATTAGCTTCATTCCTATTTAATATTAATACGTATTGATATTATAGATAAATTCATGAAAGATATTTAGATAATATCAATTTTTTTTAAGTAATTTGTTTAAAAATTTTTAATGGACATGAGTAATATTAAAGGATTAATCGAACATTCATTTTAGTTTATTCCATTAAAAGCATTCAAACATCAGAAATAACTAATTTGCAAGTAATTACGATGTTTTGTTATCTGTAACCTTCAAGCGAGCCTTCAAGTCAGATAAATATGCGGCGTCGACTTTCATGCAATGAAATAGAGTGAAATTTCATTCACCTTTCTTTCATAGGGCACGGAAGAGCAAAAAGGGAGAAAAGGAGTATTTATCTATACAAAACACATCCTTGACCTTTTTATATCCTGTCCAACCGATTCTACTGGATAGAATGAGGTGGGCGATGATGTATAAGTTACGATTCGTTAGTACACCGTGATAATAATTTATAAGAGATATCTTCGTACTTCTGAATTCTATCTTTCTGAAATTTAAGGATTAGAGAGGCTATGGAGACTTATATCGAAAAGATGAATTTCTATTTAACTAAAATTATAGCTAAAATACTGAGAAAGAAAATCGCAATGCAATTGCAATATTCACTCAGAAAAATCACCTGCAGCTCGTAATAGAGTGATAAGAAAGGTTCTATTATTTAGGCCAGTATCCGGTAATTTTATCCATCCTCTTCAAATAATTTAAAGAAACTTAATTCATTATTTCTCTTTGATTCTAAAATCATTGTAAATTATTTTAAACGATTTGCACAATGTTTTGTTTTTCCTAATTTCAAATTAGATTTTGCCGAAGCTTAGATTTCAACCGAATAACTCCAACGAATTAATTTTGAGTATAAAGACCGCAGTTTGCCATGATTCTGTTGGATCCTTTCCGCGCGGTTCTATTTGATGAAGCTTTTACAAGTGCGATTGTTACGTACGAATGATCGGAGTCTCGTCGACTGCATCTAACATACAATTTCATTCCTGGCACACCTTACAAGTCCGTGTATGTATGTACATACGGGATTGTACATGGGCGCGTCCAACAATGCGCGCTTGCATTGAATTATTCATCCTCGCGAGAGAGAGAGAGGAGAGAGAGAGAGAGAGAGAGAGAGAGAGAGAGAGAGAGATTCAAAGACTACTCTCTCATTCGCGGCTTTGCCTTCTTCTCTGTCTCTCCTTTACTGCTTGTTCTACCTACTCAACTCTCTTTTTTTTTCTCATACGTAGAGGAAGAGATCCCTGTATTCCATGACTTCCCGTCCTCCCTTGGTCTTTTTTTTCTTTCCATCCACGCATACAGGTTGTCATCCGATCAAGGAGCAACGAATGAAAAAGTCACGAGCGCCTTGACCCTCCGCAATCCATACGTGTCACGTTGTCATCGAAAAAATATCCCAGAATCACGCGTTTTACTCGAGAAGTCTGTCTGACAGACTTCGATATGTGATAATGCCTTTTTCGAGTAGGTTGAAAATCATATATGGTACGTAATGCATAAAAATAATAACAAGTACTTCTCGTCTGCTGCTATCATTTATGAATAGACAACTGTTGAATGTCTTAAGATTCAATAACGGATCATATATCGCACTCTTCAGAATTTCTTTAGAATCTCTATAAAAATAACTTTTCAAATTCGTAGAAGTTCACATGATTGTTCTTGAATACATAATGCTTCCACGGTAAATTGTGAAATTTTAATCCAATAATTCATAGTTCTAGAGCGAGAAGAGGGCTTGAATTTTTACAGAGAGGGGATTTCAATCTTAGGTTTACAACACCAGTTTTGATTTATACTCTTTCGCATCTCCTCTATCATTTCTTTGATTGTATACGAGGGAATAGAGCTTGTGTGAATCTATGCTGAGGTGAACGATGTTAATGATCGTTGCGATGTATCGAAATAATTGCTCCTCATCGTGGGGCGCATTACATCATCGCTTGTGATTTCACCGCAGAGCATGATGCACAGCTATTTCGTACGCTATCGCAAGCATTAAAGAGCGTTTGTCTCCACGTGTCACAACCAATTCTCAGACCGTATCATCGCTTAAATAAAATAAAAACTACATTTGATAACTAACCGTTATAGCTTCAAGGAGAGGTTAAAAACGCGTAAATCCTAACCGATGGAAAATAATATATAAAAGAAAGTGCCGTAATGCACCATCTGCTTGATCGAGTAACGGACGAATGAAAAAAAGATTATTACAGTTGCTACATTAGCAATCAATTTGTGAATTTCGATGATAGAAAGATAATAGAATAAACTACAGGCCTAAACTTGGATTCGTTTTCGGCCGAATCATGTCTTATTTTAACAAGACGAACATTAAATTTATCGTATTATAGTAAAAACATCCCATATGGGATCGCTAGCAGCTACAATGAAACCAATGCTTAGCTGACGCTACGACTGTTAACTGACGGCCAAGGTTCTATTAATCGATATTGAGTCATTATTGACAAATGACTGGCTGTCAAATGACGATCAAAATTCTGTCAGCCAGTACTGGACCACATCACTGGCAAATGACTAGCTAAAATGACTAAGCCAGTACCATTTGCCAGTACTGGCCCAATACTGAGCCGATTGTAAATATCCTATACGAGATGTTCTACATATCTCTAGAAATCATTTCTATTTTATAAAATCAAAATCGAGCACATCATTATCAAACTATTCGACTTAAATCAACGGTAATTTTCTTTGTTTTACTGCTCAATTGTATAGACCGAATATTTCTCTACCAAATCCCCAAATTGAATCTTCATTTTTCCGAATTTTGTCTACCTTTTCGAAATTTGACCTCGCTATGTGATGGTTCAATGGATAAGAACAATTATATTTGTTTCATAAATTTGGTCAAATATTACATACAAAGACGCAAACACAATGCAGAAGTGCGTAACCTTCGCATAAATTTTACAAGGTATCGCATACGATCTTTAGATTGTGTGAAATCTCTAACTTTCATTTGTTCTCTGAGAGATTTTTCTGAGATGTATTACATAACGTGGTAATGTAAACAACGAATTATACGTCACTATCACGAATAACTTGCGATTTGAACTTGTATATCTAGTCAGGTAAGATCTAGTCATGAAATGAATGAGTCATAGCAAACACGAGATTGATTTTTCGCGGCCGCGTTAAGGATCGTTCGATATCATCACCGTTAATCGCAAACGACACTTCGTCACGAAAGACACGCGCCATAAGGTCATCCCCTGGATGTCTTACGTAATGACATTATGCGTGCGCACATGTACGTGCGATGATGTACGTGCTATCTAGAACGATGAATCGGCCGTTTGTGGTTGGTTTGAGGAAGAGAATAATAAAGGCGGCAATATTTCCCATTTATAACAAGGATTATTACTATGTTATCGAAGGATACATACAGTCTACATAAAAGTATATTAAAAACATAAATGTCAGTAAAGATATAATCTAAAGAGTTATTCAAAAGAACTTTATAAAATTGCAAAATTGAAACGCAAATTATAAAAAATAAAATCACGTATATTTTTAATAATTATAATAACATGATACGTTATGTAAGTAACGCGAACACGTTGTATATCATTAATTACGTCATTATGATTAATTATGATCATAAAAACTACGATATTTTATATTATGAATATATTTGACTAAGATTCTCTAAGAATAGCAACTTTTTAACGAAATGTAATTATTTTGAATATTCTAAACTATTATTTAAATCATTATTCCATTAAAGAGAAAACATTCTTCGTAATTACACGCGAATGCGTCATGCTTCCTATTTAAGGGCTCTTATCTTATGTAACTAAATATGATATAACTATTGCATCTAATCAGCTCGTGGAAGCGATCTCATTAACGCTCCAGCAGCGACTCGTTAGCATGCCGGAGGCAAACATTGACAGAATACACGTGCCTATAAGCAACTGCTAAGCTCATAGTAAATTAATTATAACGAGGTTGTGGCTATAAATGACTAAAATACATAAATTGGCTTCTTTGACTACGGATTTAGTGCTTAAATATTATACTTATAATTAACTGTAATTTAATTTTCATAATTGTTCCTACTAATATAACATTTTGATATTTTGAATTACAAAAGGTCATAGGAATAATCTCATAAGTATTACAAGTGTCTTGCTTGTCCTGACTTTTTCACCGCATGGCATATCATAAAAGTCATTCATCATTATGAATGAATTCTGTACGATGTTAAATAAGCATTTTTCACATAATGCGGTCCAGAATATTGTATAAAAATGAAAGTATTTTGCAGACCACTTTGGCATTCGATAGTCAGCCTGCCCTATATTACCGAGACAAGGTACGGGAGAAAGAATTTATCTACGAGGATACTTGTGTTCGTTGTCTGAAAGGGGGCGAGAAGGAGGAGGCTTATTACGGCCCACGGATGAATTGCGTCGCGGAGCGTGGCATTATACGTATACGCCCTTCCGACATTACCATTGCGACCGATACATGACTCATGGAGGCGAAATTGCTCGTGCTTATCGTAACTAGCTCTAGGCTGTTTCGATCGATTCCGGCGGCGCAAACGGCTTTTCGTTATGTAAGAAACATGTATAGTATTGGGCGCGAGGATTCGCAGCATCCGCGTCTAAGAGATTTCCCTTTCTCTTCGAAACGCTATCAACTGCCGTTCCTCTACGGCGGTAGTTTTGCATTTGCCCTTTGAAATTCTGAGAAAGGAGGTGAGGAGATACTCTTTCTCTCCCGAAAGGGTTACCTTCCGCTCTCTCTTTTCTATCTTCGCTCTTTCAAGTGCCCTGCAGGCACTTTCGCGATTCCTGGAGAGAGAGAGAAGGGGAAGTACCTGTACAAGAGAAAGATTCTCACGCGTTTTTCACTTCCGCATCCCGAGAGCTAACGTAGCACGCGGTAGCATCTGTTCTCCGAGCGAAATGGCCGTTAACTACTTTGTTTTCTGAGAAATGTACCAATTTTTTTTTTAAATAAACGAGGCGAGTGTTGCCCTTTGGCTCCTTTTATGTTTAGCCTCAACGGTGGCATAAAGTTTCACAAAATTAGAGCGATGCAACTGAGAAATCTTTGATATAACAGCGGTGTAATTTTTTTTTCACAAGCACGAGAAGTTTAATTTTTTAATGGAAAAAACCAAACTTACAATTAGATTTACTTTACCGAGTTTATGAAAAAGCAAACGAGAAGATCAGTTTAAATTAATTTTCTCGAATTTTTAAGAAGATCTTACATTATGTTTAATCTTTTACTCATCAGTATCAAGCACGTTATTATACTAATTAACAAATAAAAAAAATTATAAGTAATTATACTAACCGTAATATAATTACTTATTTTATCGTGTTGTTATTGTTTATTATCGTATTATTATTTATTTATTTGCTAATCAACATTTAGTTCAAATTTTCTTGCAATATTTCAACGCTTTTTTTCCTGTTTAGGAACTACTAACTATACATATAGCACCGTGTATCCTGGTGATTTCGCGATTCCCAGAATTTTCTGTAAGTCCTATATATTCGTCTGTCCCTCCTCGTTGATTTAATCGAGGGTTTCCTGCTACCCACAACTTGATGAATCATTTTATACATGCTACTTCTACCTCCGTAATCCAACTTTCACCATCTCTTTTTTTCTCCTTTTTTTCTATAGTCTCCTTCCTCTCTCTTTTACCGTCCTTATATCTACATCTTGCCTCTGCATCAACTTCCTCTTCTTAAAACTTGATGCTACTCCTTTCAAGAAGCTTATCCTTACAACTTATCTTTATACAATTAGGATAAAAGCAAGTAATATGGAATAAGGCTATTAATGTAGACTAAGGGCTTGTTTTATTAAAAAAGCGTTACATTCTGATGGTAATCGCTGCATTTATTTATTTTTATTACTCCTGGAAATATGATAACGTTGTCTTAACCGTGTTCCCACAAACTTAAAGAAAATTCTTGAACGTTTATATTCCAGAGACGCTTAATGTTGCATTATTAATATTGCGGATCCTAAAAACGATTAGTCGCGTAGTTTTCATTTTTCTTTCTCATTGAATAAGTATAAAAAAATATTAAAACAAGGTAATATTCTTTACTCTTTAAAATTTGTAGAAGACGAAAGTGTCTATAGTTTCTTAAATTTAAGTATGCAGTTGTTAATGGTCCCTTATTTCTTCAAACGCCAGGTAGACATTATTCCCTGCAATCCATCTTCTTCTCACCAGCTCGTTTTATCCGGATCGGACAATTTCCACGCTTGCATGCCGACAGCCCACCGGCCGACTATTGTTCGCAACCAGACCGAGGTTGGTTAGTTAGCAGTAGATACCTACGCACTATATCGACGATGACTCCCCTGATAGAAGCCGTTATTCGACGAAGAGTGTATCATGCTGTTTCGGAACTTTCCGCCCTTGGGAAATAGCAAACTACTCCACGCGTGATCTTCTCTTCTCTCGAACTTGAAACGTTATACGATCTTCTGTCTATAATTGAATTATAGTAGACGTTAGTCTACACAGCCAATTTGCGATCTTCTTGTCTTGTAGCTCACCAGGGTCGCGGTTCGATTCATGCTCACAACGCTCGTAAGCATCATTTGTCTTTGTTTAATATTCAACAAACAACAAGGATGAAATGATTCTTAAGCGTTGTAAGCGTAAATTGGGCCGCGGTCCAGCATGACATTTCTTTATGATCGAACGATGTGCAATTTTGGAAAATTCAGATAAATGATGAAAATGTTAACTAGATTGTAATCTAATAATAGCGGCCATCTAAATTACGCAAAAGTAATCATGCATAACGTGGCGTGGTATTATGTCGATATAGCAAATAATTCGTGCATGCGAATCAGCTTCGAAGTCCAATAATGATCGAACATAAACTGAAGCAATCTGTGATATCTCAAAAGGTATAATTATCGCCTATGTACTCACACGTACGCGGCTTTTCACATTTTCTACCGCGCTTGTACATATTTATAAACATGAAGAGAGATATTATATAAGTCGGATATGGGCGGTACACGTGTATACACGATTGTACGTCGCATGGCGGACGGATGCTAATGAGCAATACGGTTTCCTGAGCGTCGTTGACCAAGAGATAGAATCCCTTTTACATTATACGGATAATACGCTCTTCGCTTTCGTTATGTAATTAAATGCATAGATAGCGATACATCGAGGCTGAAACAATCAGTGAGAAGCGGAGAATATGTGATTTTTAATATTCTTTCTTTATTCATTGCTGTATAATATCCTATATGTATATGAAATATCTACCTCTTTTAAGGTTGTCCATATTTCACACATTTCATAAATGGTTTATGTAATATATTTGATATCTACATTCATAATAAATTGTAAACAAATAAGCGGAGGAAACCTTAGTCGTCAAAATGGATCTTGATATCTAATAATATTTTTGGGTGAATTTTACAATTTTCAGTTCATGGGAATTTTAAAAGTGACCCTACACGGTAATATTGCCAGTATTAACAAATACTGGCAGCATTACTGACTGTGCGTGATTAATTGATGAATTGATAATGACTACACACGTTTACGCCGTGCATTTACCATAGGTGTCCTTGTTTATCTTGTAGGTTAAACAAAGACACCTATCGTATAGGACTAAGCGCATGATGTAAATGTAGCCATAAATAGAATACTGACGGTGATCTGGATTTTGATTCTCGAGCATCAGAGAGTATCGCTTAAAGACAAAACATTAAATATACATGTCTAAGGCTATATTTTATGTGTCGTTTTAAACCTGTTGATTGGCTACAGAATAGAAATATCCGAGAATCTCTCTGTCTCGCAGCTAATCAACAGGCTTGGAAAGCCTTGTCGACCAACACATGAAATATCAGGCTAAGAATGTATTCCATTTTACGCGTTCAGCGTTGTAAGCATCATTTGTCCTTATTGTAATATTGATAGACAACAAGAACGAATTGTGTGAGCATGAAAACGGAACGCATCCTAAAGGCCGCAGCACAGACTTTTGCATAACACATAAGAGAATCAATCTGAATCCTTCCTTTCCTTGCACTTCACGGAAAAGAACTTTGATGGATTCATTTTCTTACGCACTATGCGTTATGCGTTATGCAAAAGTCTGTGTCGCGGCCCTAAGACTTGTTCAGTCCTATGATATTTCTACGCACCTTGTTAGAAAGGTGTGATACATTTTTGAAAAATTGTTCTCATAAGTAAACATGTTTATTTTTGAATTTTTTGTTTTAGAATCATACGCAATAATAGTCTATATACGTATGAGTTTAAAAAAAGTTCAAGGATAAAACCTATTTGATTTCTGTTTAGATAAATCTGTTTTTGTATTCGTATACCGTAAATTTTTTTTTTTTAAATGAACCAATATTGTTCAACTATTAGGTTAACCTTATCATGAAACTATATGACTCGTTTCATGACGAGTCTTACGGTATTCTTTTTTGTTTTAAATGCACTTAATGCAATAACTTTTTTGAATTTTAATAAATTTGAATAATAATAATATAATTAAATTATACATATATTAAATACTAAATTATACGTATAATAAATACTATAATATTAATTTATATATTAAACCTTACCTATATTAAAAGTTAGACATTTTAATAGATTTTTAATTTTATTAAAGATATTTTTGTTTAAAATATGTAAAAAATATGTTATTCTTAAATTTAATAATCCTAAATCAGTTTACTCCATATCAGCTATATATATCATCCTATATATATCTGCCTTACTTTGATTTTGGAGTTAATAATGATTAAGGAATCCATTAAAAAAATGTTTCTATTATATATATAGTTATCAGTGTGTGTGTGTGTGTGTGTTTCCACTTATTATTAATATATTATTAGATAGTCAGATGTAACTGTAATAGTAACTGGTTTAGAATTTACTTTCTCGATCTTTTAGTTTTGTCTTTTAGTTAAAAGTAATTACTACTTTATTTACATTTATTCTTTTAGTTTTGTCTGTACAAATTCAAAATTTAAAATTTTTGTACAATCTATTCTATCTTTACTATTCAATCTTTACTATTGTAAGACTCATTGTTAATAAAATACATTCGAAAAAATTTGTACAACAAACAGTAAAAATAAATGAAGCTCCGATCTAAATTTATAATTATACAATTTTAATATTTATATTAAAATTATAATTTTAAAATATTAAATAATTCGTTTCGTGCTGATAGAATGAGATGTTAAAGTATGTATCGAATGAAATTATATTTTGAATTCTTACTTGTTATTTCTGGCGATTTTCATGAAACTTAATGCGAATTTAAGCTGGTAAAATTATTCGAAATGCGTATCGAGCGTGACTTTTTATTTCGTTCAATTGACGAGATCCGAATGGGTCTCTTCCCAAGACTCGTCTGCTCCCTCGCACGTGTATGACTCAACCACGTGAATCACTTTAGATAAGCCAATCGAATACAATCAGCCCTTGTGCTCTTACAAGACGTGAACGTAACTTTCTCCAGAACTTAATGCGCGGCCTTCCTATTAAATCAGGATATTAATTGCAAAGTAGATAAGCAACGAATAGAATTACGCATGATAATAACGCTAGTTTATAAAATTTTTTTTTTTAATTATTTTTAACCAAGGTGCTTCTTATAGATTCTTGGGTAATTTATAAAAAAATTGTAGTTATTTAGAGTTATTTAAAGTTATTTAATTGATTCATATGCAGTAATCACTTAACAGCTTGATACAATTTACATATTGTAATTTAATCAAATAATCCAAATTGGGTTTAAAGTTAATCCAGATAAATCCAAGATTTCCTATCTCCAGAATCAGTTTTTTCATACTTTTAAAATTATGCTTTCATGAAAAATAATATATCGAGGCATTCTTGCGTTCAATCATTATCGTTGTTAGATCATTACTGCAATATAAATGATGTTACGCGCGTCAATTTCTTATTTAACCAAGCCAACGCTCGTAATTAATTAATTTGTGGAAAAAAGTTGCCATTTGCCGGGAACGAACGTTTATAACGAAAAACGCATAACGAGGGACATTATTCTGCTCGTTATTCTCGCAATGTACATGTTAGCTCTCACGTTAATAAACGCGTAATGTCGAAGACGCGCGAACGCGTTTTGATAGTAAGGAGTTTCACCTCGGATTCTCTGCGATGGAAATAGAGTGCGTGGTACATGTGCACGCATTGCGGACATTACAATCACATCGACGGTTGACAATAAATCGCGCGCGGAATTATACATAGGTATGTATATTAATGTTTGTGTTATTTGGTATCAGTAAAAGTGAAATTGCCAAACCTTGAAAAAATTAATTGAACGCAAAAAAAAAACGAATCTTATTAAAGATCTGGTGTTGATGGTCAATTCACGAAAGCTATACTCTCTAAAATTGAATCAGTGTATTATTACTGACTTCAATGCTACACTTATAACTGTAATCATCGCAGCGAATATTTACTGTTTTTCAATAATAAAATACATTAATTCATTTTTAGATGTTGTGGGTTCTATACAGATTGAATCTGCCGAAAATCATAATTTCTAAAAGTGAATCAGTGTATTATTACTGAACTTGACTGTGATTACATCAATTGTAAGTGTAGCACTGATGTCAGTAATAATACACTGATTCATTTTTAGAGAGTAGATAATGAATATGAAACGTTCCAATCGCTATGTATTTAGTAATTTTTTAGCGATGTTCTTTTAAGTATTCTTATACAATCTAGAAAAAACCAACAGTTTATAATTTTCAAAATACATCTATTTATCTTCAAAAAATTTATATATTGTACTTCATTGTTGATGTTGCCGGTGTTTTTTTCTCTTTGGAATCCTAATTAGAATGCAATTTCTTGTTGATTTTACGTGAAATTCTGCTTTTCTTGTAGGTAATTTAATTCCATTCTTTTTCGATTATAATTTTGAAAAGTCCGGATGGCATTTAAAGTCACCTGTAAAGTACATTCCATCCGTTACACGGTCGCATGGTGGGCCACTAAACGCGGGCAGTGGGTGCTAATAATACGAACATATGGTATCGCGACAGGTGGTACCGGTAATAATATATTGACAGCAGCTGCTGAATATCGGCGTATACGTATTATCTGAGTCGTGACGGGTTTTCCTTAACACTTTCGAAAGCCATCAAGATCCATCCGATATTAAAGTGTCTCGAAAGATGTTTCATCTTCAATAACTCGTTCAACAACTGAACAATCTTGGCTGACGGAAGAAAAGTTAAATACATGTGCGTATTACCAAGTGTTCCAATTAGCCCGAATCTACTCAAAGTCACGATCGCGACCGAACCTCGAAAGTACTCTAAATATAACAAGTATATACGTGGTAGCCGAAACCAAAACGTTTTGCGATATTTGCTTCTCCCCGTCCTTTACCCAGACTGCTATGCTGAAGTTTATATTTGGCGGAGGAGGCTGCACACATTCCCTGTATCTCTCTCTACTTTTATTGTCTTTTTTCAAACGCTTCCATCTTCAGATTTTTTTCTTGTGTTCACACTCGAAATTAGAGATGCTTAAAATTAGCGAGCAAAAGGGGAGTCTCTCTTTTTCTTTCTTTACCTTTTCCACTTTTTCCGGAGACACGTGGCGGCTGGAAATGCTCTCGCAAGAGGAAGAATACAGAAAAGTTGAGACGAGGAAGAAACGTAATCCGAGAGGCCACATCCGCATTACTTTTAAACCGCGTTTCATGCCACTCCGCTGTTTTTCCTCTTCGCCTCGCCTCGTTAAAATCGTGTTCATTCTATACCGTTCAAACGGAACAGAACTCGAAATAGAACGGTTCCATTGAGATAAATCAGCGAACTGAGTTTTCTTAGGCTTGATTTTGATGTATCCGTATCTGAGGATAATAAATGTGACAAAAAGATATATCTATACATATATAATGAAGTAAGGAAAGCTTTATTCCAATCTGCTATAAATTAACATGTTGATTGTTATAATGATCATTGATATGATCGATGCTATAAAAATCTGTTACCCTTATAAAAAATTAACGCTATCTAATATAAAATTTTGAACATGTGATCAAGTAACAATGTGAAGTAAAAAGTGTACACTGAAAGAAAAGATTGGCTGTGTTTTTTTGTTTTTTTTTTTTTTAGTTAAATTTAAGTTAAAAAAGACCAAAATGTAAAAATTAAAAATCCTTACATTTTGGTCTTTTTTAATTTAAAATTCCCTACGCCTTTTTGAGGTAAAAATTCCCTGCGTTAAGGAGAAATCCCTACTTTTAACCACACTGGCTGCAACTAATTAAAAATGCTATGCCATATTCAACCAATCTTTTCTTTCAGTGTACACTGAGAAAAACGATCTGGTTGGATTATAGTAATTCTGATGGAAAATGGACCAATCAAAATTTTCTGGTTAAATCTATTAGGATTCTAGTTGAGATAACTATAATTATTCTGGTTAAAATAAGAATTCTAGTAGATTTTACCAGAAATATTGTATCAGTCAAAATTCCGGTTATTTCAACTAGAATTCTAATAAATTTAACGAGAGAGAGAGAGAGAGAGAGAGAGAGAGAGAGAGAGAGAGAGAGAGAGAGAGAATTCTGATTCGTTCATTTTCAACCAGAAATTTTTTTCATACTATTCATAGATACCTACAAAGATGCAGTCTCATTTATAGTTATATCACACAATATTTTATCATGTATACTTATAACAGGCCTATCCAATTTGAATTCCGGAGCCAAAACGCAAAGCTACCGACGCAAAAAATTCAATGTAAGATTTCGGGAACTGTAAAGTGTTGATACGTACCTGATTGTGAGTGACGCTTATCAACATTTTATAGTTCCTAAAATCTTACTCTTGTTGAATATTTTTGCATCGATGATTTTGCGTTTTGGTTCCGGAGCTCAAATTGGACAGGCCTGACTTATAACAATGCAAATATTACTATAGCATTTTACATAATGAGACTCGCTGGATGGAATACCGTATTAAGAAATCAGTCAACTTTTTCTTTGAAAAGTTACACATGAAAAAGTCACATTAAAGTATCTTCAATATCATTAGAATTAATATACAGGGTGTCCCGACCTTTTTTGTCAATCACTTTTGTGTAGATAGAGCGGACTAAACTGAGTCGAAAAGTCCTCTACCATTTTGCAATTTTCGCAATAGGTAATAAGATATTAATTACTAAAAATTGCATAATATTGGTCTTGAATGATTTTGTACTCAAATACTATAAACTTTACAGAAAAACTGCAAGAAACAAAAATTATTTTTTTTTTTTTTTCATAAAGTTCTGAGAATTTTTTCAGGATTTTTTATCAACTTTTTAGTACTGCATTTTCTTATTTTTATCAACATGAGAAAATACGGTATTAAAAAATTCTCAGAACTTTATGAGAAGAAAATAAATATATTTTGTCTATTGCAGTTTTTCTGTAAAATTGACAGTATTTGAGTAAAAAATTATTCAAGACTACAATATTTTGCAATTTTTAGTAATTAATATCTTGTTAACTATTGCGAAAATTGCAAAATGGTAGAGGACTTTTCGACTCAGTTTAGTCCGCTGTATCTATACAAAAGTGATTGGCAAAAAAGGTCGGGACACCCTGTATACTTGAAATCGGTTGCGGATTGACTATTAATACAACGCCTGAAAGATCGTCGCAATTACCGCAATATCGTGCGAATCGTAATAAACTCGCAGTCGACATTAATAATCCCCAATTCGACTGTTTGATCGAGATCGGTCGATTACGACCATGTTGTATAGTGACATTTAATAACTAAATCGCGCCAATGCACCCGATGTCGCGGACCGGTCGTATGCGACACACGTGCATTAAACGGAGCAAACGAGGCGCGTGGTAATGTAATCCCATTCGCTGATCGATAAAGCTATCGCGGGTTGTACCTCCATAAGGATGGAGTATTATTCCGTCGAGAGGTCGTAATGTATGTATATCGATCTGGCGACCGATCGCGTGCGCGCCTCTAAACTCAATCAAATTCTCGCGCTCGAATGTTTGCAGAAACCTACAAAGTGTGGCAAATTTTTTCAGTATATTTCTTCCTACCTTTTTGGTAATACTGTTTTAAAAAACACACAAGAAATTTCTGTAGTTTTCTATGCGCTGATTCGAATTACGTTCCAATTATCAAATTGCTACATACCACAATTTTGAGAAATTTGAAGTGAAGTTACAAAAAGGACTATCTTAGTATACGTTATTGTGTACACAATATATTATTAATTATATGATATTTAATGTGTTGGACAAGTCTTTATCAAAATTAAATATGTTAGAACTTTCAATCCTTAAAAGGAATTTGTTGTATCGATCGACAGTTAAAATATTTGTGATTATAAGATGTTATTGCATCAAAGTTGTGACTTACATAAACTTAAGGATCTTCCCAATATCTTTAATAATCAAATACGCACGCTCACACATATACACACATACTTTAAGATTTTTTTTATTCTTTGAGGCATTTTTTCTTACATACGCATTCTTTGAAATTTAATATACAAGGGATTTTTGAGGTTATTGATTACGGATAGTTCGGAGGATTCATTATAGTCGGGATTCATCGAATCAATCGAAAGAAAGATCGGATTGTGCTTCCTAGAAGGAGTCTCTACAGTGATCCCTGATCGAATGACTCTACAATGGTGATACTCTACAATGCCCTTGACATTTGGATTCGTTCAGACTACAAGTTAAGATGCCCTCTACGCCCTTTTGCACAAATTGACATGCGCTCCATTAACACTTTTTCTATTATAATCTTTGTAAAAGCTTGTTATCGCATTCTAATCTGACTTGTCAACATGACCTTAAGTACTTTATCCAGGTTTCTTCCAATGGTAGCCACAAACTCAATTCTTTTTAAGTCCGAAACAGGACAGTCTTCTAACATATGCTGAGCAAGTATCTTCAGTCACCAAACAATGAGAGCAAACTGAGAATAATATTTTTGTTATTTAGAGTAAGTAGTAATTGAAGCATTTATGCCTAAGGCGCCCGTATGATCTCGTTACACAATTTCCAACTTTGAGACTGTTAGCTGTTTTAAATCGAACTCCAACTATATTCGATCTATTCAGTTTTCCACTCGGTGATGGCGTACTCGTTATCTGAATACAAAATGCTCTGTAAGTCTTGTTAAGATTAGATTTTTTCATCTCCTTAATAGTTTTATCCACATAGGAGCTGACATGATAATAACAGAATGTATAACGTTTCCATTCAATGCCGTTTTCGTTTACCAGGACTTTGAAAATTAGGTCTGATATCGCATTGTCCCAACGATGCGGTTATGCATTCGACTTTACAGTATAGGCATACATTAAGAAATTGAAATGCTCCTTAAGGGGCCGATTCTGTAACTCTTAACGACAGTCGTTGATGTCGTTGCGCAGATATTATGTAGAGTAAAAAAACTGCGCAATGACATCAACGACTGTCGTTAAGAGTTATAGAATCGGCCCCTAAATGTCCAGACACTATCAATTATCAAGATCCAAGTACTTTATATTAAGACTTTCATGAAGTACTTGGATCTTGATAATTGTGATAGTGTCTGGACATTTAAGGAGAATTTCAATTTCTTCCGGTTAGGAAGAAATAATCTTCATATCAAGACTTTCATGAAGTACTTGGATCTTGATAAATGATAGTGTCTGGATAATGTTTCTTCCAATTTGTAGTACTTAGATGATGTTTCTCTTGAAAAAAACTATCGATCATGCGAAACGATTCTTAATCCTAGTTGCTTAATTCTGTGAACTACAATTGCCATACCCAGCTAAAGCTACAGTCTCTTTGTATCCGTATTAGCTATTATTATGCGTAACACAGATTAGTACAACGTTCTGGTGACTACATTTACATGATCACGTCGTAAGTAGTAATTCAGAGCAGTGGGTTCAGTACAGAGTCTTGAACTCCGCACGTTACCTGGATTCTTATCAGGTAGTCGTTTCTATCCATGTATGTACAAGTTGTTTATCATGAAGATAGTTGCGGCCTTAAAGTAGCTCAGCAATTCCTTCGTGATCATGGCCTCGTTAATATGTGACCATGGGAGCATGACTATGTCGAAACTTGCGGCGACAACTATTCTTCCTTCTTTTACTGCAGATTGCATTATGTTCTTAAGCCGAAGAATTACGTCGTATGTTTATTCGCACCATACTGGTTAGGTGACATACCCTCCTGGATCCTTCTCGCAGTATCGAAAGATTTGGTTCGCAATTATCTTCTCCAAGATTTTTATTGATTTTCATTGATTTTCATTAATTTTTATTGATTCAGGAGAAGATATCCAGTAATCTGAACCCTTAAGTTTGAATAATATAAATAAAAAGATATTTAATAAATCCTTAATAGCCTATATAAGTTGCAACTTTGATCTTCGCAATAGATCTTGCGATGATCATAAATATCTTTTTAATTATAATTAACACAAATTCTTTTGAGAGACTTAAAGTCCTAACAACATTTAATTTTAACTGCAATAAAAGTCCTGTGATCATATATTATCATAGTAATAATACATCATATATTATCATAGTAATAATAGTAATAAATAAATTAAAATAATTTTTTTACACATAATAGAACAATTTAATAAACGTAATTGTATACAACATTTGAAAAACTGTAGGAAACGATTACCTTTACCTTACACTTAGCGATGGGATTAAGTATCTTACAAGTAGATTCGAATCCGTTGAAGAAGTTTCGAACTCTTTATGATTACTTCGAAAAATAGTAGCAGTACTTCCAAGTAGATTCGAACCTAACGAAATAGGTTCGAACCTCTATGAATACCTCAAAAAACAAAAATAGTACTTCCAAGTGGACTCGAACCTTCTATGAGTACCTCGAAAAATATATTTGGATTAATAAATTTACATGGATTAATAAATCCATGTAAAAGAATATTTAATTGTTTTCTAATAGCTATTATTTTCGATAAGTTTACATTCTTCTCGCTACTAATTTCTTCCGTAACATAAAAAAATATCCACAAAACGACCACAATTGTATGAAGAGCATTCCATTCTGGATCGGTTAATAATTCAAAATTATATTTTAAAGTTGCTAACGCTAAGATTAAAGCGCGTTTCTGAAAAATTGTTTCTATTTCTTATAATTTCGAAGATATTCGCTTCGAAAGGAAAAAACCGATTTTTTTCAAGAGAGGATTTCACCCCCTTAACGTTCGACTCAGTATGTATAAAAGAATACGTTCCGCCTATTTTTATAATTATTTCAATATAAAAACTTAAAGAAAGGGTATTACTAAGACATTACAATCGAAGGCCACGAAAGAGTTTGGCATTTTCTTCAAACAGTGAATAAAACATTTAAATGTACATATATTCGTGTAATAAAATGTCCAAGAAATTATAATTAAATGCTGAAATGTACCTTGAAAACGTTTCGAAATGCTTGAGAATAAAAAATGCATAGATCATATGAATTTCTGTTCGTTAATAACCCTGTTAATAACCAGCAAGTTGGGATCGATTACTTTGTAAGTATGAAGTACGAAATATTATTCCTTACGAGTATTACTCGAGTCCTAGAAAATGAAACTAAATTATTGAATTTGACTCGAATTTTCAAGTACATATTGAGTTTGATCCCGTCTCTACTTACACTTGAAAAAAAATCATTTTTGTTAAACAGTATAACAATTGATAATTGTACATTTGTGAGTGTACATTTACAATTTGCACTCAAGTTATATCAGAGAGAAAAGTACGTAAAAGAAGTCGATTTAATAAACCCCGTGCTAATGATTTGAGAGATTCAGATTACTAAATATGAAATAACCGATTATGCTCGATATTAGTGGGCCACGATCTTGCCTAATGAAGACCTGGAGAAAACGCACTTTTATACGCGACTGCGTTTACGCAGCTGGAGAAATCCGCAGGTGTTCGATGCGCGTTAACTATGTAAAAGCGCTTAACTGCACGTGGCTAATCGAGAACGTTACTGGAGAACGCTACTTTACATCTTCTATTAAAATAATCGAAGAGCGTTATATATCCTTAAGAAAAAGAAGAAAGTACAAAAACGTTGACCGAGATAAATCCGACCGTACCATGACTATCGTCGCGAGTGTCGCCGATATTATGCAGACATTAATGCCCTGTCGAGTAAAACTATTAATTATCCAGTCGAGGTGTTTCCGCTCGCGTGGGCGAGATGCTTAGAGTTACACATATTATCGATGCCGCGCTTCGTCGCGGGACGAATATGGAGTACTCGTATCGAATAACAGCGGACAACTGACCGGTTGGTATCCGCAGGATCTCTACGTGGGTGCGCTTGGTGTACAGTGACACGTGGACATATATCGTTTCCGTTTCTTCAGTCGCCGCCAGCGTATAGGATCGTCGTACCGTTCTCGACCTATTCGCCTCGATCTCTCTACGACGTTTACGACACACACGCGGCTCCTTTTCGGTCGTGCTGCGTCCTCCCAGGGCGATCGATCGTGTTTGCCTCAGAGAACGGAGAGAAAGAGAGATATATGACAGCAATATAGAGCAATCAATGTTGCCAGTCACGAAAACGAACAATTGAACACCTACACTGCGACTGATAAACAAGTAGCCAATAACACCCGGTGACATCAACGTGAGGAAGTTGATGTGAGAGTATCGACGTTCTGTATTACCCTTCTGCCTCGGATTCGTGATTATATATATAATATTAATAATAATATTAGATATCGATATTGAGCGTGAGGGGGAGTTTAATTAAAAAAATTAAATTAAGGAAACCCATTGCTATTTTGATAAACGATGTTTTATATAGCTGCGCATACTAGAAAAATAAAATTACTCAGTCTATAATTACATGAAATAATATTACTTCTTTTCTGTTAATTATTAATTTTTACATTATATTGTTGCGTTACATGCGATTATTGATTGATCTTGTATCTCTACAGGGAAGTCATAATATCTTTTTATTAGAATGTCACTTTGGTATTACATAAAACTTTTAATGGGAATATAACTAGCGTTTATGCATTGATTTATTTGTCACTTAACCACTGTCATACAACATTTCGTTTTTGATAGGGTCGGAAAAAACCCAAGTTTTTTCTTAAAAAAACTTAGCCCAGTGAATATTTTTATTAGGTTTTATTGGAGAGTTTTTATTGAGGAATTTTATTAGATTTTTTTGAATTTTTTTATAACATTGATTATTTGATATTTTTTCACTTAATATTTAATTACATATTTAAGCAAAATTTATTATATAAAAATAATATTTTGTGAAAAATTTTAATGATGAGTTTCAGATATTTAAAAAAAAACACTTATGAGACAAAGGAAAAATGATGACACTGTACATGTTACGAATTAGAATCTAATTAATAGATTCTAGCTGCATACTAAGAGAAAATAAAATTACACTCAATATATAATGATATGCTCAATAATGCTTTTTCATTCTTTTATATATGTCAATATTTACCCGAATACTTCGCACGAATAATTAATCAAATTCCGGATAAATTAATAAATGTTTTGTAATTTTACAGACACCAAGAGATGACAGGACAACGTCGAGTCCCGGTGGTGCGCCTAGCAATCACACATCAGCGCTATCGCCATCACCGATGGGCGATGCGCCCTTGGGGAGAGCACTGATGGAAGCAGCTCTGCAACAGCAAGCTGTGTCCGGTGTCCAGCCACCCTTAGTCGTCACGCCATCCGGGTATTGGGTCGACGGTACCGATCATCGACATACTCTCGATTCCGCCGGCAAAGCATTACTACCGGCGCAGCCAGCCTGGCAGCCTAGGATAGACCAGGATGACACGGCCAAATGCTACCGCCGCTTCTTCGTCGGCAGAGTGAGTTTCGTTTTCATCAACTTCCTATATCTAACATCGCGGGATTTTTTTACGAAGATAAGAGAGCCGAGTAACCGAACCTGTAGAGAACAATAGAGAGATTTCGGGAAACGTAATATAACGCCAGGATTGGAAAAATTACTTTGTAAAACTAGTTACAGTTAGTCTGGATCTACAATAGATGTTTTAAGCTTTAAGCCGCAAGAAATTGACCAACTACATTCGAATACGAGGAGAATAATTGATTGCAATTCGTTCATTCCTTATGGCTTAAGGCTTAAAAATCTATTGTAGATCTGGGGTTACAGTTTTTTCCCCTTAAAAAGTAATTAATTACCGTTATAAGTTATCGATTCTGAAAAGTATCATGTTACAAATTATGGTTACTTAAAAGATCAAGAGTTGTTACTTTTCAACTATAGTTCTGTTAATTTTTTGTATCGTTCGCATTGCTGTTTTAAGTGTAAGGATCTTATATGTTTCTAACGTTATTAAATTATTTTACTTATTTCTCGAAATATAACTTCCCAATCCTGTATAACATCTACAGAAAAGTTCAAAACATCAGCGAGACCTTTGTACCACTTGTGTCTCTGTGATCTTCGGTTAAATATAGTATATACGAAAAATATATGAGGGTCTAGATAATTTACGCGTGACAGACGCGCGATAAAATTGTGGATGTTTGTCAACATCTGTAGACATCTCTAGGCGTCTTTATTTTAAGACGGTGCGTCTGCTCTAAGATCTAATAGTTTCGGAAATATCAACGGGTATTCCCACAGGCTTTCCTTATATTTCGTACCTACCGATGGTCCTTTCTTGAACGATTTCCCTAATTTATGCGATTCGTCATTGGGATCAGGGCGGATATTATTCCGCCCATGCAACCATATTCGAGCGCAAGAACCGTGATGAACCACGATCGCTCAACCGACGTATGTACGTAGGTGTGCAAGGAAAGAAGGAGGACGCGTGTACGGAGGAGACTGAAATAACGAGAGGGAGAAAAGGAAGAGTCACGGCGCGGGAGGGAAAAGAGGAGGAAGCACGTAGGAAAAGGAAAAGAGCACTTTGGACGTGGGAGTGGGAACGTTCTCATAGCTTGCACGAAAGTCCGCTGCCTGGAACTAAGAGGGAATCCTTCTCTCCTTCTCTCCTTCACTCCTTCTCTACTGATTCATCCGTTGTTGATCGTTTTCGCGATCCTTACCCGCGATTTTCTTCTGTCTCTACGTTTCTACCGCTCTCTTTCAATCTTTTCCATCTTTTGCTTTTCTTCTCTTTATTCCTTTCCCGTAGTCGAATCATCATCATGATGCGGTTAAAAATTTCTCTCGAAAATATGTGTGAGAGAGAGAGAGAGAGAGAGAGAGAGAGAGAGATGCGATTTGTATGAAAGAACAATTCTCGATCAAAAAAGTGTATACACGAGAAACAGAAGCATTGACGATGGAAATTTGCGATATAAAATTACTGCTAAAACTGTATAGAGCAAGTGGTCAAACGACAATAATTGGTATAACGAAATTTCCCATCGAGAGCGAAGCTATCATTATTTATTATAGTCATCTGGGGTAATTTTTACACTTTATCAACGAGAAACTGAAATTCAGTCACAGTAGTTTCTTTACTAATAAAAAAACCCTGTTTTTTTTATTTTACTTTACATTTTGAGAAAATATTGAGTAAACTTATGTACGTTTCAAATATTAGTATACATATAAATAGTTAATAATAGTGACTTTTACTTAGGACATACAAAATATTCTAGCTAGGTGATTAGGACTATCTCGAAATAATTGTGATCGCGTTGGTGAGAATCATAACATTCTTTAGGTTACTATACTCGTATTATTATTAAACTCTGCAAGTTTTTTAGAATATACGTTGCATATCTACTTGGAAGGTCTGCTAATTAACGAATAGTTAAGTCGTGCGTAGCTCGTAAGAAAAAGAACGCGTTATTTTCCGCTTCCGGCAGCCAGCAAGCAGTTTTTCTAGATAAGACTCGACGGATGAGTTCCCGTTCCGCCTATTGTTACCCGACGATGCAGCGGTGTTCTGATCGCGCTTGTTTTTCTGACTTACAACGTGAAATTCTTCTGACATACAAGGTTTTAAATTCTTATAGGCTTCCTACAAGAAGCCGTTACCTAAGCTAAAAATTGACCAATCACAGTCGATTGTGAGAAGAATAATCGATTATGATTGGTCAATTTCTTACGGCTTAAGACTTAAGCTGATTCTACAACGAGTAGTCAGAAATCTTTAAGTCTTAACCAGTCTTAACCTAAATAGGTGACTATGATTTTTCGCATCTACAAGTTGTTAACTGTACAGCGATTCGTTTAGCTTGGCTAATGGGAAGAAATAAAGTCGAATTTGGCTCAAGAAAAATCGGTCTTAGTCGTATAAATTGGCTGTTGGCCAACTTCATCGATTCACCGATAAGACTTAGGACTACCGGCTACCGACTTATTGTAGAATCAACATTAAGCTTAAGTAATGGCTTATTGTAGAAAGCCATTACCTAATTACTTTTATTTATTGTAGAAAGCCATTACTTTTGTGAAATAACGCTTTAAGGTTAATATTACATTCATCTATTTTTTGTCGTACAACAGTAAGTAGCTTTTCAAACCTATTTACTGTAAAACAAAGAGATTCTCGGATTTCTTTGTCCTACAGCCAATTAACGCTTGAAAAATTTGTCGCACGACAAATATAATATCAGCCTAAAACTATAAAAAAACGTAAGCAATAAGATGTAAGTGGTAAGCAAATGAATATTTTGGATTTAATACTGTTTATTTTTAACGAAATTTTCCATTGAAAATTTTCCGTTATTGCCTTACTGTGATTGACCGATACGCTTCCGTACACATTTTCCGTAGCCGTAACCATAAGACATACATAAAGGAGCATTTATACTGACCGTAATTTGTAAGAATTCACCAATCACAGTTGAGTATTCCCCTCTCATTCGACTGTAAGGGAGAAGTACTCGACTGTGATTGATCAGTTCTTACAGATACGACGGCAGAAGATTACGATTAGTATAAATGCTCCTTAAGAATTAGCCTTAAGAATCATAGTCAAGAATTGTCAAAATTGTTCAATTTTGGTTAACTAATTCTTACGATACGTTTTACGATTACTGTTATGGAAAGATGTGTGCGGGCCTCTTACTACTTACGTTTTACTGCTTACGTTTTTCTGTATGTCATAGTTCTCATAATAATCCGTGAGAAAACGTTGGCGTAAGCTCAACTTCTTGAATTACATAACTTAAATGCTATAAGTATACTGTAAACATAATGTTATAAGTCTCTTCGCATTGATGCAAGATAATAGAAATTCAGGAAGCTTGCATTTTAATTTTCGAATTTTGCTCCCCAATCTCCACTAAATATTCCGTAGAAAAAAAACTAATGCCTAAATTCTAAGCAGAATCGTAACCTCGTAACATATTCTTGTAAGACTTGTAAGAATTTTTAAGTGCTTATACCTTTATACAATATTTTTACAAACAACTTCTTACCAGTTATAAAATTTACAAGAAAGCGTAGATATTTTACGAATAATCGTACGTCTTACGATACATATGCATAAAATTAGAATATTATTAGGTGTTAAACTTAATTCCTGCCGTTTTTCGTCTCCAAAAATGATTTGTTTCGAAGGGAAGATGAATGAATACCTTAATCAAAGTAATTTCCTCCATTTTCTACTTTATTACTAATTAATATAATACTTTATTAATAATACTTTGATTAAGGTATTCCCCTTCGAAACAAATCAATTTTGGAAACGAAAAACGGCAGGAATTAAGTTTAACACCTAATAATCATAAGTACTAATAAATTATAAATATAATCGTGCTCTCAAAATTCACTTGGCTTTGTAACGGAGAGACTTAAGGCTTTTCCCAACCAGAAAGTACGGAAATGCTCTCCCTCAGTCTTAAATAGATTTGAATTGCAACATTGTCATAAGATTAGTGTCAAGACATCTACGATAGCATTTATGGATTCGCTGATGATGGTTTGAAGGAAACCGAAACGTACAAATAATATGGTACAGATAATTACTGTACCTACATTTATATTCTATGTAGACATTTCTTGTGTTAATTATATAGAAATTGGCGTACCAACATTCGCGCTGTGTATATGCTCTTATTGTCCATATTTTTTATTGTATTTTTTAATCTTAAGTTCTTACAAGTTTTTATGAGAACACGTTACGAGTCTTACGATTCTGCTTAGAATTGCTCATGAGTCTCACGTCTTTCTTGCTATTTTACTAATCTCGTAAGTTCAGTAGAGAAAGCAACACACAGTCGTATTATATAATATAATAATAACACAAGCCGATCCGATTAACCGATCTGTCAAAATTGAATCCTTACGATCTCGACACGTGAGGTCGATTTTTTTTACGTCGCGTCGTGAAAATAGTACAGCATGAACACGCACCTTCGCCAGTACGCGATACGCCGGTATCGCATGTTTCGTTGTAATGTCGTTTGTTACGCGCGTCAAGAAAAGAGAAGAAGCCGTGGATCGCACACGTGGAAAAGAGAGAGAGAGAGCGAACCGATTAATTGCGGGAGATAACAACGGTGCGCAAGTAATTCGAACCGTAACAGCGCAAACGGTTATACACCTCGAAGCCGATCATAACGGCTAACGATACCAATCGAGAAATTGAAGAACAAAGGAGACGGTGGAGTACAGAGTAAGCCCGTTGCTTACAATAGAAGGGCGCGCCGTTTGGAGTTCGTGTAATGGCAAGTTGGAATATTTTCTTGCCATTTAAGACACAGAGACCTCGCTCAAGACCTCTTGATAAAAAGTAATGCATGCGAAAATAAAAATATTAAAATATATAGGAAATATATCATGTGTGTTCTTGCCTTAAATTTATATCAGACATCCTCTGAAATTCGCCGCAATTTTTGTGGATCATAATTTTAATTTGCGGCTGGTTCTCGCAAGACATCATGTCATTATAGATACATACATAAAAGTGTACTAGGAAGGGATGAAATTATATTAGGTTATTAATATTGTGGAATCATCTAATAATATACTGAGAAAAATATATAGTCAATTTTAATAAATATGTAATTCAATACTGCCAACTAAACATTTACTTACAGTAAATAAATATTTGTTCAGTGAAAAAAATGATTGTTAAATAAAATTAATGTTTCTTGTATCAAATAAATATATCTTTATATTTAATAAATATTTAGTTGGCAGTATTCAACTTATATTTATTAAAATTGACTATATTTTTTCTCAGTGTATAAATTAAATTATTAAAAATTCTAAAAAAAAAAGATAATTGGTCAGGGATTATAGCTAAATGGAAGGGAGGATTGTGATCAGTCATAATAATATTTCTGAAGTAAGGAGAAGAAAATATTAGGTATGGGTAAGAATTAAGTTTCTCTACTATAAAAGAGGTAGAAAGAATGGAAAATACATAAGCTAGATTTATGGAAACAGGAATTTTGAAAATAAAAAGTAAAATTTGGATAAGGATTATAATATTTAAGAGAATAAAGTTATTAATTTTATATAAAATTATTAATTTTATATAAACCTTAATTTCAATTTGCAATTAATTTAACAATCGCAGTGTAATTATAATTTGCAATTAATCTCATCGAAATCCACGCTAGATCAGTTAACGTATATATGTAATATTATTATATTTAATAATTTAATAATTACTCCGTTACTGTATTATTACAATAATGTTGCACACAAGTGTATTATTACAATAATGACAATGGTAGTAATAAACGTACGTACAATATCTCGATGGCATGAACTCCTGTGAACTCCGGGCACGTTGCCCTTTCTAACTCCCTCCACTATTTCCATCTGAAGGTTAGTAAAACACCGGAGGGGAAGGGAGTGGTGTGTGCATGCATTTCATCGTACACCACATTCTGCATGCGACCCGACCTTCCATGCGTCTCTCTAAGCCTCTCTCGGCATTTTTACTCGCATGCAAACGCACCGTCAACGACGATGCACCGTTTTTATTCGCCGTTGTTACCCTGCCGACTATTGTGCAGCTTCAGTAAAACGAAGAAAACGCTCATTGCTCGCAGCTAACTTAAAAAACCCGAGAAACATAAGAAAGTCCGAGGATCGTTCTTTCCCTCGTGTTGAAAAGTCTTTCGAACACGTGCGAATTTGTGCGATTGTTTCCATGAATTAAATAATAAAATCGGATAATTGAAGTCAACATTTTTTTGTATAATATTGAATTGGAACAAAAGTTTTTTTTTGTAGCGCTACTGCTTTTACGAGGGTCGTCTGAAAAGTTTTGAGCCTAACATAGAAACAAATAATTTGTCGGTCAAATTCAATTTTATTTTTCTACATAGTCTCCTTTCAAGTCGATACATTTTTTCCAGCGATGCTCCTACTCTTTTAATCCATTCAAATAATACTGAGCGTCTTGCTTTGCAAAATAGGCGGCTACGGATGCGATGACCTCCTCGTTCGATGAAAATTTCTGTCCTCCGAGCCAAACTTTGAGCCTAGGAAACAGAAAAAAGTCGCTGGGGGCTAGATCTGGTGAATTCGGTGGATGGTCCATTAATTCGAACCGCGATTCGTGAAGTTTTGCCATAGCGACCGCCGAAGTGTGAGACGGTGAGTTATCTTGATGGAACAGCACTTTCTTCTTTTTCAAATGCGGTCGTTTTTTCTCAATTTCTGTCTTCAGCTTGTCAAGCAATGATGCGTAGTA
>NW_017296298.1:95755-107770 GCF_001594075.2 Trachymyrmex cornetzi | reverse complement strand
AGTCAATATATGACAAACACGTTCTTTTGATATGCCAACAGCCTCTGCTATCTCCCTAATCTTAATTTGACAATTGTCCATTATCACTTGATGAATTTCTTCGATGTTATCGGTGGTGGTCGCAGTTGTTGGCCGTCCCGAACGCTCATCATCAGCTAAGCTGATACGACCACGTTTAAATTCAGCTACCCATCTTTTCACGGTGGCAAATGATGGGGCAGAGTCCTCGTAAACAGCGTCCAACTCGGCTTTAATTTGCGTAGACGTATTGCCTTTCAAATACAAGAATTTAATTATAGCACGATATTCAATTTTTTCCATTTTTACAAAATGACACAAATGATTGTCAAACAAGAACTGAACGTCCAAAGTGGCCACAATTGTCGCAGATATCTTTCGTAAGTATCACGATTATAATACCAGAATGGCTTTGACGAGTAACGCGATCTTCATGATAAGGCTCAAAAATTTTCAGACGACCCTCGTATATCTACGTTAAAAAGAAATTGACAATTATACCACTTGATCGAGCGAAGTTTCAGCTTTAAGTGGCTCTTTTTTGCGGTACGATGACTTTTAATGGAATTATGAAAGTCATAATGTTCTTTTTATTTAATCCGCGATAATTTAATAATCTTATAAACATTTTTAAAAAACGTAAGGAAAACTTTAAGCTTTCACGAAGAAGCTAGAAGTCGATAGCTAGAAAGCCGAAAATTTTCGCAACTTTGGTTGATTACGTGACAAGCCTACAAAGTAAGAAGAATGTTTCCCATTTTGTCCAGCTCGTATTTTTCTATACGTAAAAATTACAAAACTGATAGAAACTCAAAAGACATTTCGATCTTCTAAAAGTAAAGATTTTAAGCTTTAAAACCTTTTCTAAATTTAAATTTTGTTTTATAACTTTTTTTTATATACTATCTGAGATATCATGCGTTTTTTATAGTGCACATAGTGAGAGGTCTCTTAAATAACTTTTATAATATAATAGATGCTTTGAATATTCTGCGACTCGTGCAACTTACTTTTTCGACGAAGATATTTCTGTATCGAAAAAGGAAAACTAATGTGAATTTATACTTTTTTTACTTCTTAAACATACGTTCGAAATGAGGCTGCGACGAAAAGCTGCTAATCGAACAAACCTGCTAATAAACTCGCCGAAGACCATTTGCGTAATATATTGTCCTCAATACGGAGCCTCGCACGAGAGACACCGTGCAAAACATACACACGTGGGACAAAACGCACTAACTGCAGTTTGCAAAAGCGTATGGACACGTTACTGCGTAACACAGTGCACTCAGGGCCGCAATCGCTCGCTTATACATACTATTTTACTTACGGCAATTTCGTAACAACTAATTGAATCCGGAACGCGCGAACTACCGTAATTGTTCTAACGCACGCGTATCGCCACGCCGTTTGCATCCCGCGGTGTTAACATATCCGTCAACTAACGCTTTTTGTATCCGACGTATATCCACACTGAGAGAAAAATGTTCGGTATTTGTAACTATAATTACATATTACTATAATTATGATTATTACTGCTATAATAATAATAACTATATAGTTGGCAACCTAAAATGACTATATATAATTATAGTTATTATAACCATAAAATAGTTGAAATTACCATAAAAATGATTCAAGTGACTATAATTTTATAGTTATATTTTGTGACAATCATATTTTTTATAGTTATCCCAAAATATAACTATAAAATTATAGTCACTTGAATCATTTTTATTGTAATTCCAACTATTTTATGGTTATACACTGAGAAACCCATTTAGTTGAATCAACCAAGGATTTATTTGCCCATATCCAAACAAAAAATTATAATAATTTAGTAATTTATAAAATAATTTAGTTGAAACAAAGCATTTGGTTATTATAACATTTCACTTGTTTCTGATAAACATTGACATCTGACAAAGTTATTTACAATAACTAAATGTTTGGCTTTAACTAAATTATTTTATTGCATCAACCCAGGATTTGCCCATATCCAAACAAGAAATTAATTGATTCAACTAAATGTGTTTCTCAGTGTAATAACTATAATTATAGTCATTTTAGATTACCAACTATATTTGTTGTTAGAACTATATACATAGCTACTGTTATTATTATTATAGTAGTAATAATCATAATTATAGTAATATATAATTATAGTTACAAATACAAAACATTTTTTTCTCAGTGCAGAATGTTTCGGGAAAATAGCGACACAAACATAAAATATTATATTAAAAGAGCTCATAAAATTAAATAACTTTAATTGTAATAAAATGCATGTTCAGTGACGTTTTTTTAAAGCGCTGGACATCGATTTTATTTAAACGTTGTTTATGATTGTATAGTAGTAATGATGCTGGAGGGCGCCATTTTAAACATTTATATTGTAATAAAAATTCAATAGAATTAAAAAATTCATGATTTTTTTTCAAGGAATTAAGTAGCATTTATATTAAAAACTAACATCTAACGCATTAAAGAAATATCGCCCAACACGAGTTACTTAACAACGCTTATAACAGTTACGTAAAAACACTTAACAGTTCAGTTTGATCATCTTTTTATTAAATTTGTCACTATTTTCTCTATTATATTTCTTTTTTGTGTTGATATTCGAAGACACACTAGAATCTTGATGATCTTGATGAATTTCGAGTTTCTCAGCAAGCTTGCATTGGAGGAAAATTATCGCGCACAAGAGATTAAGTTTTTTTTCGACCAGTCCAGTTTTTTCCACCCATTCTTGAATATTGCTCGTGTTATTTATGATTTTCCTAGTTTTTTGATAAATTCTTGAAAAACAATGTGGTTTGCGCGAAGGAACTAGAAACCTGAGTGACTAATTATTATTGCATATCATTAGCCTGTGCAATTATGAAACATGTCGTTTTATCATCTCGATTTGTTTTCGCAGGAACACGTGAATCTCGTGGGAAGGGACAGTGAGAACGGTCCGGTCTTGGTCTCGGTGAAGGCCGAGACGGTCGCCGGACAGGAACACTGGCGGGTGTTGCTGCGACTCCGGGCAGGATCGACACATGACTTGATTCCAACTACGAATCTCAGCTCGAGTCCTACACCGAGGAAAATGGTCAAGGTAAAGACATTCACTTCTGGTAATAATTCTTTTTAATTGGCGTGACATCACGCAATGAAATTTAGATTAAAACGCAAGGAGATACATTGAAACGCGTTTCTTACATAAAAAGCGCGTGAGAAAGACTGAGAAATCCTTACAACAATATTAATTCAGAAATTTCATTGTTGATCACATTGGATAAAGATCTCAAATTTTTGTTTAAAATATTTATTTGCACACTGAGAAAAATGGTCTGGTTGGATTAAATAGTAATTCTGGTGCAAAATGGACGAATCAGAATTTTCTGATCAAGTCTACTAGAATTCTAGTTGAGATAACTAGAATTCTGATTGATATAATTATTCTGGTTAAAAAAAAAAAATAAGAATTCTGGTAGATTTTATCAGAAATATTGTATCAATCAGAATTCTTGTTATCTCAATTAGAATCCTAATAAATTTAACCAGAAAATTCTGATTCGTCCATTTTCAACCAGAAATTGTTTTCAGTGCATATTTACGTAATTCGTAAAATAGTTCGATATATTTTGAAATCAATCCAGGTGAATTCTTTCAGCGGGACGCCACGTTCCATTTTTTAAACCTGCCACGTGAAAATTGTACTTAGTTTTCTTTGAGGTATTGTGCAATTTATCATACGTTGTTTACGTATTGAAGACGCCGCTTATACTGGCGCACTCGAGACAGGCATACTCGATTACCTGTGTGTTTGAAGAGATAATAAGAAACGCCTGAGACAACAGTTACGTTGTGTTTACGGAGAATGATATTAATACAAGCAAATTGAACCGCTCACAAACCCAGTTTTTCGAAGTTATTGTTTTAAGATCAAACAGTTGCTCGCAATCGGATTTCTCGAAAAGCGGACTCACCGCTTACAATTAGTTGAGTTACGTAATAGCTGTGTGATAGCATTTTTTTTCTTGTTTTACACATTTGTAGAACCGCCACTGAAATATAAAGCGCCTTTATGGCGATTTTACTACCCTTCTTTTATTTATCAATTTTTTAAAAGAACTACTTTTTAAAATATCCTAGAAATAAAAAACAAAAAAAAATTGCGCTCTTTTTAAAATTATTAAAAAATTATTATTTTTTAATAATTTTAAAAAGAGCGCAATTTTTTTTTTGTTTTTTATTTCTAGGATATTGTAACTTTTTCTTAGAGCGGAAATATGAAAAATGAAGTTACTAGAGCGATTTTTTCACTTCTTACGTTTTCGCTTTAGAGAAAATGTTACATGATCAGTATCCTACTATTCGTATCTGTATTAACATAACTTGGTATAGCTTTATATGATGTATTGAAAGATATTAATAGTATATCGAGAAATAACGATTAATGATTTCAAATTTTATGATACGAAATTTGTATGCAGTGTACGTTTCAGAAGAAATTAAATTTAACGGTGAGTACACGCAATTGGTGTTACAGGATTGATTTTTTTAAATTTTAGAGATTTGGAAATGCTATTATATCCAAAATATGTGCAATTCCAGATACTTCCAAATATATAAATTAGTTAGGTCAAAACGTAGTTTAAATTTTAAACAAAATAATATAAATAAATGGCATAAAACCACGAACGCAAGATGTTAGTAGCGAATAAATATATATTTCATGAGTTACAATACATAGACGTTTCGGTCTTAAATCAGACCATCCTCAGTAATAAAAAAACCCAAGTGAGAGTTATAAATACAAATCGAAATCCGCAAACATTAAACAAATAGTCAAAAAGGAAATAAAAGCTAGTAAACGCAAAATACGCTGTTCTTGATGTAAAAAATTACAATGCATCTCCAAGAGTTATGAAATAAATAAATTATTATTATTATTATTAGTCGTTTGAGAAAACGTGTTTTTTTTTTAATCGATCGCGAATATGTAGTAGTAAAATATAAAATATAAAATTTACTTTTTATTTCTTCTTCTTTTTTTTTATATCTACATCTTGTACCATTTCTGGCTATAAAACATTTGGGATCATGCAAAACTACAGAAATATGTATTGATAGAAAACTCGAGCGCTTTCAAAAAATGAATAAAACATTTTATAGAGCAACTATTTAAAATTCTTTACCTTCGGGCGATGGAAATGCTATATCCGGCCTTGGATCCTATATTCTACCGGTGTATTCCTATGCGCGCAAAAACGCATAAACGCGCTGAATAATTTAACGTTCGTCGTGTGTGCATGCTTTATCTTTCTCAGCTGTTACGTGCGCGATCGTATGGCAGGAAGCGAGAGAAAGAGAGAGGAAAACCGAGGAAAGAAGAAAGATAAGGAGGCACACCAGTGTGATAAAACACAGGAAAGACCTTGCCTCGCTTTTTCGTAATCGTACGTCGATTACGCGTTCTCGCGCCTTATCATCAAAAATATTTTTTTACAGGCGATCAATGAGTCTCTAAACGTGAGCCCCCTGATGCCAGTCATGTGCCCCGGCGCCGGTACCTTGATAGCACGATACGACGAGCACGCCTTGGTCTCCAGGTTTAAGTTTGGTGTTCTTCATCAGCGAGCCGGTCAACTCACCGAGGAACAACTCTTCGGCAATCGACAGATCACCCCGGCCTTTCAGGAGTTTCTCGATTTGCTTGGTCAGAAAATCGATCTCAAGGATCACAAGGGGTAAAGTTTCTTAATCCTTTGCTGTATATCATATATGTACACATTACACCTGTCTTTTTGCATCAGCGATACTTTTTATTAAAAAGTAATAAAAATTTTCTTGATATTAGATCCGTTATTTTGAATTTTCAAATGTTTATTGCAGATTTGAAATTAAAAATCCAAAAAACCCGTATAAAATTTTAATTATGTATAAATCGTAATAAAGTTTTTTTTAACATATTGAATTTGTATCTCATTTTAACTTTTTAAATTTTGACTTTAGGTTTACAATCAGCGCCTACAACCTCCATGTATTAAGAATCAGCAAAATATGTTTTAAAAAAGTTTGTGCTTTAAAGATTAAAGAATTAAGAATTAAGAGAATATTATTTACTTTTAAAGAGCTTATGTTAAAATTCTTTGTAATACATGAATTTATGTAATGCACGTATCTATTGATACATTTTTTTTTACATAAATTTTAATAAAACATGATTTCATAAATTAAGTATGTAAAATTATAAAATATTGATTAGTAGAAAATTGTAATATGCCTATTCTTAATTAATATTTGCTTTATTTTACTCTTTACATTATTTTCTAATTGGCTGCATATTATAGTTATCGCGGTGGATTGGATACTCGACACGGCCAGACTGGCGATTCGGCGGTATACGAGGTGTTTCGAGGTCGGGAAGTGTTGTTCCATGTGGCCTCGTTATTGCCGTATAGTCCAGGCGATTCGCAGCAGTTACAGCGCAAACGACACATCGGCAATGACATCGTTGCCATCATATTTCAGGAGGAATCGACGCCCTTCAGCCCGGACATGATCGCCAGTCACTTCTTGCACGCCTTCATCGTCGTGCAAGTCATCGACCCCTGCACTCCTAATACAAGGTATATTCTTAGATTCTTATTTACTTTCCGTTTATACGCTGTTTATTCCGCGAAGCTAAAACCTAGCAGAATTCATTATTTATTTTAGTATCTCTCGTCGCGATTGTGAAAATTATCACTGTTGGTTAACACGAGAAACAACGAATAACAGAGGCATTAAATTTTAAGGTACAAAGTCAGCGTGACAGCGCGTGATGACGTTCCCTGGTTCGGACCAACTCTACCGACTCCAGCAGTTTTTCTCAGAGGTGTCGAATTTAAAGAGTTTCTGCTCACGAAACTTGTAAACGCCGAGAACGCCGCTTATAAAGCCGAGAAATTTTCCAAATTGGAGGTAAATCTCTTTGTCTTGACGCTTCTTTCCTTTTTCATCGTATTGCAAAAATGAGAAAACTCGAATATCCACGTAATAGATATTCAATAGATTACTATGACAATTTTTGAAAAATATTACGAAAAAAGACAATTAAATAATTGCACGATTTTCAGCTACGGACTAGATCGGCCTTGTTAGAATCTCTAACGGAAGAACTGCAAACCAAAACGGCAGAATTTCTTGGTGGTCCACTTGGCCTAGGAAGTTCTGGCTTAAGCGTTTGTCCAGTAAGTCCAACGACGAACGATGTATCCACTTCAGGAAGTAGTGGCAGTGGCTCGCGATTCATTGACACGGTTCGGAAAGCATTGATCTCCCGTGTGAGGAACGCATCAACGGAAAGCGTGCCGCAGCAGTTAGCTAAGAAAGGTCAACAGACAGAGTCCAGTCCTCCAAGTAATCGACAGTCGACTGTTACGAAGGTAAATGAATGAAAATAGATAACAGTATTTATTACGTTGTATACTATATAACGTAATAAACTCTTGTCATTCTTGATATATACAATGTATGAGAATAAAGTTTTCTTTTAATAACTGATTATGACTACAAAAAAAAAATCATACAAAACGATAAAAATAAATATACAAAATACAAACTATAGATATAAACTAAACTATAAAATTTTTAATTGTGGATTATAAATTAAAATTAAATTAAATAAATTGATATCTGCAACAACTATTCAAGGTGAGCGGCAGCAAGCGTTCGGTGGAACCGTCCAGTCCCCTCGGCTCGCCGGATCTGACTTTGAGAAGAGACTCGGAGCGCGGTAGTCTTGGTAGCCAAGACAGCAGCCTATCCAACACCGACAATCAGGACAGTAGCCTAGTGACGTTGCAACAAGACGAATACGATCGTAGGGAATCGCAAAGTGCGAGTGTCATCTGCCTCAACGATACTTCTGTCATCGACAAATCCCCGGCGCCGACATCAACAATGGTGCAACAACTAACACACGAGAATCTGCGCACACAGGAGAAAACAACGGAAGTGACGCAGCGAGTGATCTCAGAGAGCGATGACAGCTCGCTCAACAGCGAACTCGAACTCGATCAAGCCGTATATCCCGATAGTGACACGGGCCTCGAATCTATGAGTTCCGCGGAGACTCACGATACCACAAGGTGTACCAGTAAAGACGGGATCGCGGAAAACGAAAACTTAAGGATGGAGGTGACTAGGCTCAAATGCGATAAATTGGATTTGTTGCGGCAAAATGTGGTAAGTAAGAGATAAACCAAATTAAAATTTTTTTGTTCTGAAATTCCAAACACTTGCGGTCATAAAGAAATGCAATCTGTTTTGTAGACATGTCAACGTGAATTGAAACGACGTCGAGAAAAAGAATTACAACTAGAATCCGATTTGGCGACAGCGTCCAAGGAGATCCTACGATTACGTGCAATGCTGAAGGAATGTTCTACGAGCATTCCGCTAGATAACAACAACCAGCAAACGTCCACCGTGTGAAATTTATGAGCACAACGTGTAGTCTTAGACGCGATCGATAGTTATTCTCACGAGATATTAGATAATATGGCCTTTACGGTCGAATATGATTACATGTGTAGATCTGGAAAATTGTCTTCGAAAATACGCGCAATAATTTTTTTTTGTCTTTGTTAGAAAATCTATCGAATTTCACATGGCTTTTGCACGCACGCTATTTCTTTTTCGTTACATCACTTTTGCGTATAGTCTGATATTGAGATTACTGAAATGACATGCGAAATACCAATAGATGTTTAAAGGACATGATAGGAATCTAAAGTTAAGACGTCTTTCAAACGCTTAATGAGTACTCACTACTTAAACACTGTGTACCTTCACCAGGAATCATTCATCACTTCCAAAGGTTTATCGTTAGCGCTCCATAAGAGCATATAGAGCATATATTTGCAATTTAGATGCTTTATTACGAGAATTAATCGTTCAAAGTGAATTTTCTTTCTATAGATAGAGATCGGTACAAGTTCTATAAGTCATACACGAGATAGTAAGATTAACACAAATCCTGAAACTGTGTATAGTGACCAAAGTGTCCTCGAGATACTTGTAGTATAGATTCAAGATTGTTAGTTCTTGTTTGACTTATAAAACACGTGTAATATTTATATCTATTAATTTATTAGTAGACTTAAGTTGACCATTTGTAGTCAATATACATATGTGGATATAAAAAGAAGCAGTAGGAATATCTAGTATTAACTATCTTAAGAGACGGATTGAGCACTCAACAAGAAGAAACAAAAATTATCACAATGCGTTGCAATAGGAGCGCGTTATATCTATTTATCGCTAACAACATCCTAATAACTTCTGTTTATTCTTCCACAGCGTAGATTATCCACAATTGGGCAGAACTTTTTCCATAATTAGATACTATTTAAGATAGTCGATAGACATTTTGTCAACGCGATTGTAGAAGGAAGTAATATGTCATTAGCAGTATTCGTTAGATACATTTATCCGGCACAACACTTATCCGTTTATTAGTTTTCTAGTACTTAGATACCAGAGAATAGTTTTAGAAGATACTTCTATGAGGTTAAATTATATACGCACTATCCTCGTGTGCTAGTTTTAGTGAGAAACTGATTTCAAGCGTTTTTTTTTTTAACCAATCGCGCACAGCACCAATTTATTTAAGTATATGCATTACATATTTTCATAAAATATTATTTTTGTATAACAATTATTATTTCCAATTATTATTTTTGTCGCACGTGCAAACAAACAATGCGTTTTCGTTTACCATTCATCATCTAAAATTAAGCATTTTGAACTCATTTTTAGTTGAAGAATGTCGATTTTTCTGTTGTACGGCTAGTATTAATACGACTCTTACCATTATTATTATTATCTACCTTACTATTATTAATATTTTTATTAACATAAATTACGTTGTACTTTGTATAATGTTTGTAAATAATCGTTAATGTAGGACAGACACTTGAAGGCGTTAAGCAAACTGGCACAAAGAGGAGGAACAACAACGTTCACTCACATATAATACCAAAGTTTAATGTAGTAAAATTCACAGCTTTTCTTTTTTTTATTTCCCTCGTTTTCCTTATTTTCCCGTTTTCCATTATTTTTAGAGGTTGAAAGGAAACTACAAATTGTGTTTGTCAAATATTTTTATCGGGAAAAAATAGATCGTTTTCACTTTGATAAAACATCACGTTTATCACTGCCTCTGCGATGTCGCCTCGAATTACTCTTTTGAGAATACGTAAAGTTTACTGCTTATATAACATGATTGATTGTATTAACAACACTTTATATACTACTGAAAAGAACGTTCGAGAGAAAGAAAAAAGAAAGAAAGAGGGATACTGTCGCTGTAGTAGCCGATAATTTAACTATTTGTTTCTTTTATCTTTTATTAATCTAACTATTTGTACCGATAATTTAACTATTTGTTTCTTTCTTCAATGAAAATAAAAATACCAAAATAAAAAAAATGAAAAATATAATTGAAGATACTAAAGTCACAGTATTTCAAATGAATTTATATTATAATAAAATAGTATTTTTCTCTTGTGGTATTAAAAGACTGGATAGGAATTTATTTGCAGACATAATATATTCTGAATCTAAGCTGTTTTTACGCTTTCACGTTATCTATAATAAATTAATTGGAACGGCGACTAATACATGTAGCACTATTTAAGTAAGCTTTTGTATATGTCATTGTACAAAGATTCAAAGGCTTGTGGACATTTTTCAGTAACGAGATATATTATTTTAGAAAAGGAAAAATATACGAATTATATATCATATATGAATTAAAATTATTCCGAAAAGAAGAAAAAATATACTAATTCTAAATACGTTAAATTGAAAATAATGTATAAAATTGAAATCTCGTTTAAATTCTAAAATAATGACGGATTGTTTTTCATTAATCGTTGATGTTGTGTCCAATACAGATTCGCAATAGAATCGGTCAAAATATCTATGATTCAATTGGACTTGCAAGAGATAATCCAAAATAAACGACCGATAAACCAAAGAATACTAGAAAGATCGACGCGTCTATTGAGTCTAAATTGGCATACATATTATCTTACATATTATCAAAAAAGTGAAAGACATTTTGATAGTGGAAGTGGAACATGTGAATTGGAATATTTTCGGAAACATCTTGTATACTTATACCTACTGTTAGATATCTATAGAGGATTTATATTATGACTATTTAATACTCGTGAAGAATTTAAATGAGCCTCCTTACTTTTATCAATGTACATACATAACGTCGAAGATTGCGTTCAATTACGGAAATCGTTGTTCGACATTTCCGAAAACTAAGTTTCACCACTGTCTAGTGTGATTTCTATGCTGGCCTTGTAGAAAGTCAAAGAAAGATTATATTATAGAGAAAATATTCACTATTATATTACCAAAAACGAGAAAACGGATTGAAAGAAAAGAGGGAGAGATTGAAAATATTATTGTCAGATACATAAATATATTTTGTATCTAATATTAATCATCCATTTCTACAATTAACTCGAATACTTCATTGCTCTCAGAAGAATATACACATACATTAATTATGTTTAATTTAAGTATATACACTCAATAATTTTAAAAATAATGGAATTATATAAACAACTTTTTTGAATAAAAACTATTTTGTTTAAGAAAATCTTTATAATGATTTGAACAAAAGTTTTAAATCATTTTTTTCTTAATAATAATTTTATTTTTTTAATGAAATAATATATTTCTAGTTAATATTTTTTTACAATTTTAAATATAATACTACCAAAAATTACACTTTGTTGCATTATTGTCATAAAATATTTCAAAAAATTCCTAATAAATATATTATTCGAATTAAGAATAGTTTAAAACTCTTGTTAAATCATTATATCATATCTAATCATTATGTAAATCCTTTTAAACAATTAAATAAGTTATTTAAAAAAAATTTTAATTTAAAAAAATAACAGTGTATACATTCCTTAAATACTATATATA
>NW_017296298.1:86425-95718 GCF_001594075.2 Trachymyrmex cornetzi | reverse complement strand
TATATGTGTGTGTGTGAATATAGTATAGGATGTCTGATAATTAACGATAAAATTCTCGCATAGCGGCAGAATAGACTAAACTGAATCGAAAAGTTTTCCATCGTTTTGCAATTTTCACAATAATTAACAAGATATTACTAAAAATTGTCGAATATTGATCTTTAATAATTTTTTACTCAAATATCAACTTTACAGAAAAACAGCAAGAAACGAAAATTGTTTATTTTCTTCTCATAGAGCTCTACAAATTTTTTCAGAATTTTTAATCAACTTTTTAGTACTGCATTTTCTTATTTTTAACAACATGAAAAAATACGGTATTAAAAAATTCTGAAAAAATTCTAAAAACATTCTTATCGTCGCTTAATCATTACATTATTTCGCTTAATCTACATTATCCCGCTTAATTATTTCCCCTTCAAATTTAGTTTTCTAAAATTTCTCTATTTTCTAACGCTAATCTTTAAAAACTCGATGGATCTATAAAATTCGCCAGAGAATCAGGCATACATAACTAAATTTATCCTACAGTTTTAATTTGTTCATTTTAAGGAAACGGATATATACAATGCTATACATATATTTGTCCGTATATTATATATGTATTCAGGTATGTACATCAGGAGATGTGGTAGCGGCTTCCGTCAAGTATATTTTTTTTTGTAGTACATAATATACCATGTTCATGAAAGAGACGCTACAGCGTATCCTTTACAGGAAAGAACTCGCTTATATAATTAAAAATTGTTTTGTTTAAACAAATTGATATTATAAAAAATACATATATTGGGGAAGAATATAGATTTTTACAATTAAAATGAGATAACAATCATGTCCGTAAGTGTATTTGAAGCGTAGATATGTGCACGTATTTTTCAGTCCGATTTATGTCATTTATTCATTCGGATATTCACCGTGAATATTTCTGTTACACGCGCGTGAGGTGAAAGGAGATATGGAAATCAGAGCCGAGATGTAAACCGAGATTTCTTTGGTTGAGAATTGTTTTTGTGCGACAGGAAATACTCGCAGAAAAATAAGAAGATATAAAAATAAAGACATTGCACGAGTTTAAGACGGCTAGGCATGCTTATCGAGCGATTGTATATGATTGGTTGGATCCATATGTAACAACCAATTATGTTCATTTGCTCGGTGAGCAGGCTAGCCGGTTTGTCAATTTGAACGCGCCCAATGACTGCGTTCAGCAGAACGTTTAGTTCGAAATTGTTGAAAGTTTCCTTCTTGCTGATTGGATTATACTTTTAGATCTAAAAGAATATAATCCTATATTTCAGCAAACAATCGTTTATCAGCGATTTTTCTACTTTTATTTATAATTTTTATCTTGAATATTGGCTGCGTTCAGCAAACTCAACAATTTTGCAACCGTTTTGTGATTCTTCGCTGAGATAGAACTATTCCTTTAAATCTAATAGGCCTTCTACAATAAGCCACAAGTAAGAACGTCAGAAGTCTAAAGCGGGGAGCACAGACTCTTGCATAACGCATAACACATGAGGCATAAGAAATTGAACCAACCAGAATTCTCTATTACATGGAAGGGAAAGAAACGGAGAACTTCAATTGGTACATATTCTTATGCTTTACGTGTTATGCGTTATGCAAGAGTCTGTGCTCCCCGCTTTAACCAAATCGTTCAAGTAGGCTATTGGCCAACTTCACCGATTATGATTTAAGATCGCTTCGAACTTCTGACTTGCGGCTTATTGTAGAAGGACTGTTAAAGTATAATCCAATCAGCGCGACGAATCATAAAACGGTTGCAAAATTGCTGAGTGCTGAACGCAGCCATTGTAACAGATATAAAGCCTGTTCTTTTTGACTGAACTTTTGCACCAGTTTATCTTTCTTCCTCTTCTTTCTTCCTGGAGAGAAAAGGAAGAAAGATGAACTGGTGCAAAAGTTCAGCCAAAAAGAACAGGCCTTATGGTTCGACACGATTGGGGCGCCTTTATTGCTTCTTCTACTTCTTCTATATATAATTGGCCCGGGTCCTCGTCAATGAGATAAGCTTGGCCAGTCTTGTCAAAATAATGATGTAATGCAAATCACAGTCGGAAACGCTCTTCAAAAAAAATATGGGCGAGGTGATGCAATACCCGAAGCAGGCAAGACGCATGTCCGTCCCACTCGAGTGATCTCGCGAGACTGCGGCCTGCGCCTTTATTGCGATAACAAGACAGCAAAAACTCTAGGTCTATTCGACTTGCTTACACTTTCTACACTCAGCATCTTCGCTTTCTCTCTTTTCAGCGTCAAATATTATATACAGGGTGTCTCATTTTAAATGACAACCTCAAATTTCTCTTAAATAGTGCATTTTAGAGAAAAATGTTTCAAACAAATGTTTTGTGACTTCGAGGGGGACATAAAATGGTATCATTGGTTTGACCTTGGGTGGTGTTGTCAAGGTCAGGGCAAGGTCACTTCAAATTTTTTAAATGGAACTTTCCACTTTTCATTATATATTCTTGTAACTTACCTTGAGAGCTTTTCAAAACACTATAATAAAATATTTTTTCATTAAATACTTTGCGAGTTATAAGGCTTGAAAGTTATAGTACCGTCGGCACTAACATTACCCAAGATGTCCGACCGATGGCTAAAACCTCTTGAATGTTGTTCAGAATCATGGCCTGGATAACATTTATCAAGATCAAGATCATTGGAAGTTGTACCTCTTATTTTCATTTTTACGTACAAATGAATTTTTAGTGCAAAAATGAAAATAAGAAGAACAGCCTCCAATGACTTTGATCTCGAAAAATGTTATCCAGGTCATGATCCTAAACAAAATTCTTGAAGTTTTCTAGAGATCTAGAGAAGTTTTCTTGAGGAAATCTAGAGAATTTAGGTCGTGGTATCGTGGAAGTCATGTAGTTATTAATAATAGTGGATTTGCTAACATACGTTCATATGAACTCTTTTTCATGTTTTGATGTAAGGAATCGGCTATGATGAAGTTCGTATTCCAAATAGTTGATTAAACTGAAACATTTATCCATTAATAATGATATATTATAAGAATTGTTCTTGATTTTTTTAATATCTAATATTTAATATTGGTTCTATGCCCTTTTTAATTGTCATATTGTTTTATACATATGGAACCTTATAATTACTTACAATATTTAATAAATGTATTTTTGGAGAACTTACTTTTTCCATAACAGATTTAAGATCCTATAAAAAAAAAATAATTCCATTTATATTATAATTAAAGCATATACGCAAGACATTTCCGATTAATAATTTTAAAAAAATATGAGATGAGAAGAGACAGAGAATATTTTTCATATTTTGCTAAATCGGAAAAACCCATTTTAACTACAACACTATAGAGGTCTAACTACAAAAATTGCTTACATCGGCCGGTTTAATGATCCTAGGTAAAGAGGGCGATACTGGAAAAAAACCAAACTGAGCTTTTGCTTCCGTTTCGGGTGCATCCATGATCGCCATAACGAAAATTATAGCAAGAACCAATATCGATAGATATGACATTCCCATTTTTTAATATTTATTGAAGTTCAAGTTATTTTCACCTCTACGTACATTTCTAATTTGTCGGCGACGTGTAGAGCTTATATAGCACAAAAATGCAATCTAATCGTGATTTTCGTATCTAACACGGAAGTACTTACATTTTATATTGCAATAATGTTCAATATATATACATAAATATTACATGCATAATCTTTAAAAAACATTTTTATCTTATACGGGAAAAATATGAGAAATAAAAATAAATAATATAAAAAATTACGTACATAAAATTATTAAATTGTAGAACATGGCACACTATATATGTAGGTTTTTTATAGTTTTACAATTATATAATTTTTAAATATAATACGTATATTATACTTAAAAATAATATAATTTTAAAACTATAAAAAGCAGCATTGCTACTTCTAGAAGATAAAATCGTATCATTTAAGTCTAATACTTTAATTACTATCTTTCGAGTAAATAGATGCATTTGGTTTGTTTCTTTAGCCATTTATTACACAAATTTTTACATTTAGATATTATAGTGTTATTCCGACGTATACAACTTTTATGTGGATTGAAAAATTAAGTGATAAGATCAATATTGCTGTTGATTTTTCTTTAGTGTATATTTTAATAGCTATTATTCATTATAACATGGAAACGATAATAATTGATATCAATGCAAATTGCGAAAACAATTGTATGTCTGAAAAAGAACGTTGTTCGTGCAAGAATTATTTCACACAGCAAGAATTTCATTGATTCATAAATACGGAATTTGAATTGCATTAGGCCTGTTCTATTTAGCTAAATTTTTGCACCAGTTTATCTTTCTTCCTTTTATCTTCAGGAGGAAATAAAGTTTTAATAAGGAATAAATATGGTAAATCTGTATATGAAGTAATAAATAATAATAATTCAAACTTCCTACATATATTGCAAGTGTTATGACATGAGGTACATATTTCATATAATGTGTTTATTGCATTTAGTGCATTGAATTCAATCTGCGCACTCTGTATGCTTTGCGCATAAATCCCGCTTGCTAAAAATGCCCTATATATGCCGTAAACTTTATAAACACATTTTATAAGTTATTGTGTCATCATACGCGTTTTATTTATATGCATTATTTGTAAATTTTTCGTAAGCTGTACATACCCCCCCTCCCTTCTTCTATGAGTAGCCATATATCTCACCCCTATGGGATATGCGGCAAAAATACAAGGTTTCAAAAAATTTATTTTTTAATATGAAAAATAAATATTTCGAATTTCTAATATTTTTTCATAGTAGTAGACAGTACAAAGTTTTTACTGATATAGTTCGTTTACTATAAACATAGGCCGGTATTCATAGTCAGTTCTTATTTTAAGACCGTCTTAAGTAATGTCTTAAGTCTGACAATCTTGCGTTTCGCGGGTTTTCTCCGTGTTCAAATCCATTCTTGGAATCGAAACGTTGGCATTCCAAGAATGGATTTGAACACGGAGAAAACCCGCGAAACGCAAGATTGTCATATAGGAAACACCTGTGAAAGCCTCAAGAATATTATTAAATGTCTTAAGTCGCTAATGCGGCCTTCTAATTGGTTCATGACATCTTAAGACTGTACTTAAGACGGTCTTAAATATAAGATCCGACTATGAATACCGGCCATAGTAAATAATAGTAGAAGGCAGTACAAAGTTTTTACTGATATAGTTCGTTTACTATAAACATAGTAAATAATACTTAATAAATTAAATTTTTGATGGGTGCGGCGTATATACCGGAGTTACCCTATCTTCTAGTAGCGATTTATTAACAATAACTGATTAAATATTCGGGATATATTGAATTAATACAGGGGCAATATTGTACGAATAAATTGTATTAACAGAGTTATACATATAGAGGAAAGTCGCTGATACCGACATACCACTTTGCTTTTAGATAATATTTTTTAAACAAAAGATAAAAATAAAACTTTAAAAATGTAATTTCAAACTGAAAAGTGTCTTCTATCAGATAGTATAAGCTGTTTTTATAATACTATTTGCAATTTTTCAATAATTAATTTTTTCGTAAGGTAAGCAAAAATGAGTGTCTGACAAAATGGGCTCCAAAACTGACACAGTAGGCAGTAATGCTACGTATTTATATTCTTTTTATTTTACAGGAATTATCTGTATAAAATACCTATAAGTGAATGTATATAAGATTTTTCAGAATCATTTTACTTCGTTATAAAACATTTTTATTGAATTATATGCATATTTATTTTATGCAAAATACAAATGTGTAATGCGATAGTTTTTCTAGAGTTGTTCCATATATGCACGATTGCCTCCAGCTCCAATAGACTTATTTGACATTATAAAGCAACATTATAAAGGTTAAGTTAGCTCATGGTCTGTTTTACGGACAGGTGTGGCGGTTTACGCTGCACTCCGATTTTAAATTATAAATCGTATTATAAACAGACTAAGAGAAAAAATAATATAAATAAAACTTCTTTCGGAAACTACAAGTATTTAAAATGACATAATATTATCAATAATATAGTCACTATTATTTAAACCACGCAATTTGTAAAAGAAAATCGTTTGAATTTTATTTTCGCATTCGTAAAATTCGTTTTTAGCTGATTTGATATAGAAACAAACCACAAATATATAAATTATGAGTACTTCTTTAATTATATAAATATGAGTTTGTACTTCTTTAATAGCTAAACAGATTATGATTTTATTAGTATTAAAGTGCAATAGTTAGTTTTTGAGAAATAAGGGGGTGTCTCTTTAGGAGACTTATGTCAGTATCGGCGACTTTCCTCTACATATAATTTATACGTATACGTTAAATTTTTTTAAGCCTATTACTTTTTGAAAGTTATTAAACGTGCTACAAATAAAAATGTAAAAACCGGGAAAAACATAATTTTCCAAATATGTTCCCAATAAACAAGAACAGATTGAAATGGATTGAAATTTTATCCATCCAAATACATATTTTGAATAGCCAAAACTTTTTTTTGGATTCAGTTGGATTCAGTTAGATTCAATTGGAAAACAGTTTTTTTTTCCCAAATAGAGTTAAATTTAACAAATAAATCTATAACATCAAATTTAATTCAATTTTTAAATTGTACAATGACTTCGTATTAGTATAAAATAACGACAATATATTGAGGTACAGCAGTTTAAATCAGGTTTTGTCAAATTTGACACTACAAATTTAACAATAGGCCTGATCTTTTTGGTTAAACTTTTGCATCAGTTTATTTTCCTTCTTCTTTCCTCCTGAAGATAAAAGGAAGAACAGGCCTAATGCAATTCAAATTCCTAATTTATGAATCAGTGAAATAATTCTTGCTCTGTGAAGGTTACACGAATAATGTTCTTTTTCAGACATACAATTGTTATCGCAATTCGTATTGATATTATCAATTATTATCGCTTCCAAGTTATAATGAATAATAGTTATTAAAATTTCCATTAAAGAAAAATCAACAACAATATTGGTCTTATCACTAAATTTTTCAATCCACATAAAAGTTGTATACGACGGAATAACACTATAATATCTAAATGTAAAAATTTGTGTAATAAATGGCTAAAGAAACAAACCCAATGCATCCATTTACTCGAAAGATAGTAATTGTGACTTAAATGACACGATTTTATCTTCTAGAAGTAGCAATGTTGCTTTTTGTAGTTTTAAAATTATATTATTTTTAAGTATAATGTACGTATTATATTTAAAAATAATATAATTGTAAAACTATAAAAAAACCTATATATATAGTGTGCCATGTTCTACAATTTAATAATTTTATGTACGTAATTTTTTATATTATTTATTTTTATTTCTCATATTTTTCCCGTATAAGATAAAAATGTTTTTTAAAGATTATGCATGTAATATTTATGTATATATATTGAACATTATTGCAATATAAAATTTAAGTACTTCCGTGTTAGATACGAAAATCACGACTAGATTGCATTTTTTGTGCTATAGAAGCTCTACACGTCGCCGACAAATCAGAAACGTATGTACAGGTGAAAATAACTTGAACTTCAATAAATATTTAAAAATGGGAATGTCATATCTATCGGTATTAGTTCTTGCTATAATTTTCGTTATGGCAATCATGGATACATCCGAAGCGGAAGCAAAATTTCAACATCCTCCAGACTTTTTAATAAAAGGCAAAGATAGCGTAAGCAATTTTAATAGTTAAACCTCTATAGTGTTGTAGTTAAAATGCGTTTTTTCGATTTAGCAAAATATGGAAATTTTTCTCTGTCTCTTCATCGCATATTTTTTTAAATTATTAATCGGAAATATCTTGCGTATGTTTTAATTATAATATAAATGGAATTTTTTTTCCTAGCTCATCCGTTCGTTGAATAGTGTAAGTTCTCCAAAAATACATTTTTTAAATATTTGATATTAAAAAAATCAAGAACAATTTTTATAATATATTATTATTAATGGATAAATGTTTCAGGCTATACAGTAGATCGAACAACCTAAAAATGCGGACATAAGCTCAAAAAAAAAATTTTTTTTAATCGGGTAATATTATATTTAGTTACTCGAAATGTCATAGAATTAGTATATAACTTTCATGTTAAATGATATATTTTTAGTTAGTAAGAACACAATGTAAATCGGAAGCCATCCTATAAGCCGAAAGGCAAGGATTAAAATAAAATAAATAATAATAATAATAATAATATAATAGTATATAACTTTCATTTTCAAAAATATTTTTATAATTTATGCATAAAATAAGCATAAACCTTACGAGTTAGACAATTCTGAATTTTCATCAATTTAGTTGTATATTTTCAAGGTAATACATTTCTTTCCCCTTTATATATTATCATTTTTGCTTTTATATATTGTAGTAAATGTACTATCCTTTAATTTAAAAAAAACCCATATATGACTAAAAAAATTGTGTAATTTATAATTTGCCAACTCATTTTATGACGATCCAAAAAAAATCCTGATTATTAAAATATAAATTAACTTTTACAAAAAACCTTATGAAATCTTAAAGTTTTTCTTGTGCGATTTTATTAAAGAAACTTTTTCTATTTAAAAAAAACCGCGATTGAGCTACAATAACTTGCAATCTTGAGAGATATAGGGTAAAGTAGACTATTGGGATAGGTTCCTAATATGAGATAGCGATAATATTAGTCTGCTAAACTAATAAGCGCATGTGTTTGATTCTATCATGAACTTTTTACTCTTAGCGTGAAATCTGTTTAGTAGAAAATTCATTATTAGATCATGCGTCGCAAAAAAAGATTTATGAAATTGAATGTTGTCAAATTTTATTGAGGTTAGTTTTTAAATCTTGTTTTATTATACAAAAATAAATATTGGGTAATAAAGTTTGCATGCAGTGCTAGAGTAAGATCGTATTCATATAGGAAAACACGTCCCAGATAACACAAACACTTTCAATAAATATTCTATAAACATTCGTTGAGAATATTAAAATATTCTTACAATGTATTAAAAAATATTCTATAAACATACACAGAATGTCAAAATGAGACCAATTTAAATATTCCAGATAGGTCGGAATAAATATTCTTTTTCATATTCTAAGAATATTTAGAGAACGTATTTAGTTCAATATAAAGAATATTTACAAAATATTTTCTCTAAGACTAAGGAGTTTATTCTGTAATTTATCTCATTCTAAGCAAACAACGTGATGTGAGAAATTGATAATAATGGGTGCCTTCCAACAAAAGAGATACACG
>NW_017296298.1:79241-85807 GCF_001594075.2 Trachymyrmex cornetzi | reverse complement strand
AGATTTATGAAATTGAATGTTGTCAAATTTTATTGAGGTTAGTTTTCAAATCTTGTTTTATTATACAAAAATGAATATTGGGTAATAAAGTCTGCATGCAGTGATAGAGTAAGATCGTATTCATAGGAAAAAGGTGATATAATGATTTGTTTAACTGTAAAGATTAGATTTGGCGATCGTGAAACCACAAGGCATGAAAGTCGTAATATGAGGTGCTCACGATATTCCTAGCTAATATGGGCCGATATTCATAGTCAGATCTTATGTTTAAGATTTTAATAATTTATTCGATCATCCGCTCATATATACGCGATGGAAAGATGCTGGTTCCCCATGCGGCGTACTTTTCGAGTTGCGTATGTTACGAAAACCAATCGTAAATTCGTTTAGCATTTCTTTAGAGTGTACAACAGAAATTCTAATCAGCAATTGATTGCATTAGTTCCGCATTTCTCTAATCTTCCGCGAAATACGCCCAATGTGAATGCCGGCTTTCAGAATGGTGTATTCTAATAAATAAAAAATAACGTATTCCAGTAAATTACTAGAATACGCAGTTACGCTTAAGGCGTCGTCTACAATACACGGAGTAAGGGTGCTGTCCCATGACAGTGAGGGTGCCGTCCCATGTACACGGAATCGGAACGACGGAACGGATTTCTTACTAGAAATAAGTTCACTAGCAAGTCTCTATGCAGTGCAAGTCTCTTTTATGATTTTAGAAGCTGTATTTGCTCCAATACGAAATACATATGAAAGAGATGCTATACTATCACCAGATGCCAACCAGCGTAAAACCAGTTGCAATCTTGTACGAGATGAAATTGGAACTCGGCATAATTCTTGCTTAATAAGTGGTACAACTAATGACAGCAGTTCTTCAAATAATTCCGGGGTAATTCGAAAGTAATTGAAGAACTTCTCACGATGGGTCGTTTGCATTTCAACGACTAAATTGTCACTTGCGCCTTGAAGATGTCTCATTCTTTGTGTAAACATTGGCCGTACCCAAAATTTTCGTTTTCTTGTATATTTTTTATTTTGTAATAAAATATTATAAGCGAAATATAATTTTCGTACTCTCTTAAATATCAGAATAGCACGCCAACTTGCATATTTCTTGCATTTCGCAATAATTTTAACATCACAGTTAACACTACTTCTTCGTCCATCGTTGTAATCTCCAAAAAAAGGTTTCTGAATATTTGTTTTAACTTCACATTCAACCATCTGAGGTGAACATATCATTCCGTTCCGTAAGAAGTTTCTCTCTACCCGTCCCATGTAGCCGGAACGCAATGGAATTTTGGTAACATAATATATCTCACTCTTACAATTCAGTATTTTTAAGTATTCAAAGTAATGTTATAAGTAAGATAATTGCACAAATTATGCATATTACTGCTTTAGTCGCATTAAAATAACGAAATATCGATTAAATTAGGCAAATTAATTTGCGACCGAAGCTACATTCCGTCCATTTTCATTCCGTTCCGGCTATATGGGACGGGTAGAGAAACTTCTTACAGAACGGAATTGTAGTGATCTCAAATTTTCTAGTAAGAAATCCGTTCCATCGTTCCGATTCCATGTACATTAAAATTGAACATTAATATATGTTTATAAACTTTGTGAGATTGAAAGAAATACAGCAGAAAAGTATTAGAATGCAAATGTAATGAAACTTTTTAAAGTATTGTTTAATTTTACATCTGTCATAGTTAGAAATGTGTTTTAAATTAAAAACTTTGTTATCGTATATTTAAATGCTCTATTGTTATATTGAAATGAATTGTTATATATGTATATGTACCTAATAGTACGGTACCATAAATCGTCTTATATATATTTTGCTATTTTATAATATTACTTTTATCACGTTGAAATGTAATTGATTTTATCCAATTATTTTAAAAAGTTAGAATTCTTTTATCATTGAGCAAGGTATAACATAATTTTACTGTCGCTACAGTAAAATAACGTGGAGTTTTATTATCTTTGCAAACACATTAACTTTCTTCGAGTGCGTCATTGATGTGCATCATCACACTACAAGACACGGACTCATTATTATAAGAAGAAAAGGGAAAGACTAAGAATTAGAATCTCCTACCTTAGTTTTGATAATCATTTTAACGAATATACTGAGTTATGAATCAAATTGATTGAACACACAGGTCATACGGATTAAGGATTTATCTGTATTAACCGAGAAAACTTTCCGAGCGATATTTCTAATCTTGCGACATATCGATGTATCAATATTGATTAAGGAAAACTACAGAGAGCTGTTCGAAAAACATTAACAACGCGACAATGTATTTTATTTACGAATGCGAAGCGAGAAAAAGGAAAGAAAGACAAGGGGATTATTAATACACGATGTACGATACACGATGTACGATAAACGATGCGAGAGAAACGTCTGAGCGATGTTCATACGATGCGAATTAACGTCGAACGAGAGTTATTCCCGTGGCAGATGATTATCGAAAGTATCTCTGTCATTTTAAGGCGAATAACGAAAGAACGTCACATACACAAGAGAACGAATGAAATAATAAAAGTATAATTATTATAAAATTTAATTCAGTAAGATAATCGAGAAATATACGATAATGCGCAATGAAATTTCTGTGGTAGTCTTATCTTCATCTTCTTTTCGTATCCTTTATCAATTTTTGCCTATTAGTAAGTAAGTAGTAACTAACTTAGTTTTATTAAATTTTATCAATTACAATCGTTTCGTTTTCTTTCATCAGTAATTCAAGTATCTTGCGGAAGAAAGATTTACGTGTGCTGGTCAAACAATTTTATTTAATTATTTATAATAATTTATCGTAAAATTTCATTCTTCTTATATTTTTTCTTATTTAAAAAACTGACATTTCAAATTTAACGACTGCTATTACTGTTTACAGTTGAAAGTATCTTGTGTACAATGCTTATCCTTATCAACGTATACGTAATATTTTCCCTCCATGGAATTGTTTTGTAATATATTGCAATTCACGATAATGCAATCTGTTGTGTTAGAATCAGGATAAGGGGATGAACTGAAAAAATTCAAATCACATAATAAGTAATACAATAATCATAAATTAACAGAAAATCCGTATATAAATAATTCAAAAGAACATCTTATTGACACCTTTGGAATGACTTGAAAAAAACAAATTCGATAATATGCGCAATATGTTTTATATAAATGATATAATATAATGAAATTTTTCAGGAAAATTTAATGTTCGTGAAAGTTGAGCTAAAGTGAAGTATATCAAAAGAAGGGACTTACCTGTTAGAAACACCAAGGAATCCACAATTATTTTTACACATATCTGTTATATAAGTAACAGCTCTCGTGTGTGAGCAAGGGATACTTATGCCTAAAATGTGAATTTGATTTATTCATAATTTCCTTTTATCGCCTCTTTTCTATTATTCTAGCAAGCAATATCTTTTTGAAAAAAAAAATCTTTTGTACACAATAATTAGATGTAATTGATCTCTCAGTACCGCATTTTGGTTGTATGTGTCCGCCATTGAAGTAGAAATCGGCATGACCTATTTCGTACTGTATCCCGAAATCCGATGTATGAAGAACTTCTACATATTTGGCATCCGATTTGCAAAGTCTATTCTCGCATTTGTTGATTCCGAATAACGGCGATGCGGGATCAGCAGCAACGATACGTTCAATCTTGAAGCCACCACTCTGCATATATTTCGCAGCAAAGCCACTCACGTGCGCGCCGAGGCTGTGGCCGATGTACGTTATCTTTTCTATTGGAACATCGCATTCTTTGATCAAGGTATGGGTATAGCTGCAAAATGAAAATTCAATTATTATGGACCATCGCATCTTTGGTATGTACACGTGCGTGTGTATGTGTGCGTGCGTGTGCATATACATACCCACACAGGGTATCCTTTTTTAACTTTCACATCGAAATATTTCTAAAAGTATAAAGGATGCGGAAAAATTTTTCAGATAACAAGTAAAATGGTTTTGAGAGCAACGTATTTTGAACACGGTTTTTTCTAGGTACAGACACGAAAAAGATACAAAAGGTCCATTTTTTAAAATAAAATTATGATTTTTTTTTACATAATATGATTTTTCTAATTATTCTGTTCATAAAAGTAAAGTACGCGATATAAAAAAATAGTTTATTATTAAATATATAAAAAATTAATAGTTTACGAGAAATTTAACATTTTATGTCAATATGTGTTAGAATGAAGTATAAAATATCTCTTAAACTATTAGGTTTTTTATATCTCTACCTTAATGCTTTTATGTGCAGAATAATTAGAAGAACCATATTTTATTTAAAAAATCATACAATTTCATTTAAAAAGTAAACCTTTATATATTTTTGGAGCCTCCACTTAGAAAAAAAATAATGTGATCAAAATATGTCCCCCTCGAAATTGTTTCGCTTTTATCTAAAACGTTTTTCCGTATCTTTCATATTTTTCAAAATATTTGTTTGTTAAATTCAAATAAATTATTCATATGCATATATGTATGGATGTGTATGTGTGTATATGTAAAATATAATCGAATACTATACTTATTTTATCATTATTTAATCATTAATATTATTTTATTTTGTGTATCGATTTTTTTTAAAAGTAGTTATACTTTGCCAAACGGTGACCTATCTCTCGAGTGTTGAACACCGCACTAGGATATGCCGCGAACTTCAAGATGGGTATCCCATCTGTGCAGGCTCCTTGAGACCAATCCAATGCAAATACTGTGTAGTCCTATCAAAGCAGAAAATTATTTTGTTAAATGAATTGATGATATTTTTTATTAAGTAAATTGATGAATTTTTGACGTAGATAGAATTCATCACACACACACACACACACCAATTCATCGGGAAATTATTTTATCAATTTTTACTTGTTTATTTTTCACTATATTTTACAATACGTTCACATTGAAATTAAATTTTTGTCTTTTTTAGATGCGTTGTACTTTCATTTCAATTATTACTTATGCGAAAGTGTAATATCTACCGATTTCAATTGCATGGCCAGTTCTCTAGTAGTACTCGAATTTGCGTAACTAGTGAAGCCATGGGTTAGAAAGATGAGCGGTTGCGACGGATCAATATTGTTACAAAGCTTGTTTTCCAGGACTTTTTCATCTGTAACACGGCTGAAACGAAAATAAATATAATTGGCACAACAGATGAATTGACAATGGATATTTGCACCTGTTTTACCTGTTATATAGATATAATGATACCGATTTAACGCCAAAGATACAGGAATTTGAAATTTTTTTCACCATAGGCACTTGATTAAGTTCGGCACGTAAATACGTGCATTGTATAAGGAAAAGTACAAGTATCGTAATAATAGTTCTCATCGTGTGTGCAAAAAGAAATATTAACGAATCATCAAAGGAAAATTGATAGTTACTAGATCAAACCTTGCAATAGTACGAGCTTTTATATGTACACGAATACATGTTTTGTACACACACACACACATTTATACGTATATAAGTATTGATACTTTCACGGAAGTACTTAAATTTTATATTGCAATAATGTTCAATATACATACATAAATATTACATGCATAATCTTTAAAAAACATTTTTATCTTATATTACGGGAAAAATATGAGATATAAAAATAAATAATATAAGAAATCACATACAAAAAATTATTAAATTGTAGAACATGACACGCTATGTATGTAGGTTTTTTATAGTTTTAAAATTATATTATTTTTAAATATAATACGTACATTATATATTAAAAATAATATAATTTTAAAACTATAAAAAGCAACATTGCTACTTCTAGAAGATAAAATCATGTCATTTAAGTTAGAATTACTATCTTTCGAGTAAATGGATGCATTGGGTTTGTTTCTTTAGCCATTTATTACACAAATTTTTACATTTAGATATTATAGTGTTATTCCGTCGTATACAACTTTTATGTGGATTGAAAAATTTAGTGATAAGACCAATATTGTTGTTGATTTTTCTTTAATGGAAATTTTAATAACCATTATTCATTATAACTTGGAAGCGATAATAATTGATATCAATGCAAATTACGAAAACAATTGTATGTCTGAAAAAGAACATTGTCCGTGCAACTTTCACAGAGCAAGAATTATTTCACTGATTCATAAATTCGGAATTTGAATTGCATTAGGCCTGTTCTATTTAGCTAAATTTTTGCACCAATTCATCTTTCTTCCTTTTATCTTCAGGAGGAAATAAAGTTTTAATAAGGAATAAATATGGTAAATCTGTATATGAAGTAATAAATAATAATAATTCAAACTTCCTACATATATTGCAAGTGTTATGACATGAGGTACATATTTCATATAATGTGTTTATTGCATTTAGTGCATTGAATTCAATCTGCGCACTCTGTATGCTTTGCGCATAAATCCCGCTTGCTAAAAATGCCCTATATATGCCGTAAACTTTATAAACACATTTTATAAGTTATTGTGTCATAATACGCGTTTTATTTATATGCATTATTTGTAAATTTTTCATAAGCTGTACATACCCCCCC
>NW_017296298.1:69464-71315 GCF_001594075.2 Trachymyrmex cornetzi | reverse complement strand
CAGCCGTTATTGAGATCTCATAATCGCCGTCTGGAAATCTTGACAGATTCGCGTATAGTATCCACGCCAGTGTCGCTGCGCTTGGCTTAGCGCCGAGACACTACCAGTGTCTCCAGATTAACAATTCTTAAAAGTAGTAAACGTAGGTATGTTCAACGGAGTACCTTGTTTCCAAGCGGTACTGAAATTGCTACTGCATGTATGAATGTGCATCCAAATGGAAGTACTGCGACATTGGTCTTGGTCTTGGACTTGGTCTTATTCTTGGACTTACTCTTGGTTTTGAAATTGGTCTTGGTCATGGACTTGGTTTTGGTGATGTACTTCGAAGTTGGTCTTACTATTACAAATGTACTTAGATATTATGGATCTTGGTCTTGGTCATGATTCATTATCACACCTGTGTTATTGTGTATGTAAAATATCGTATACACCAAGGGGTTAGATCTGGCTGGATTTTCAATCGTTTTGGCTTAATATTAATGGAAACATCATTCAAAGCTGCGAATACATAAAATTAGCCCTCTTTTCAGGGCTACGAGATGTACAAAATCCAACCGTGCAACCTCCACGTGGTGCACATTGGGTAACGCTAATGCCGGTGGTATTAGAAATCTTAAAACTCAAATATTTTTGCGAAAAATGATCGCAGCGCCCTCTATGCATAGTGTTTTGAATTCGTCTCGAAAAGACCTTTCAAACGAGCCCCCACTCGACCCCTCTTCCCATTTAAAAATTTATTCCCATCTCGCGCCCCCGCACTCCCTTGGGGTGGGGGGATGCAACCTCCCGCAAAAGATAGGTTTTTTGAAAACTCGTTTGACGTGTTTCAGCGTTTTTCGAAATTTTAATTTTTCTAAAAGTTATTCAACCGTCCCGGTACTTTATGTACACCCTGTATATTATCATTTCTGCTTTTATACAGTAAATGTACTATCCTTTAATTTTAAAAAAATCCATATATGAATAAAAAAATTGTGTAATTTATAATTTGCCAACTCATTTTATGACAATCCAAAAAAAATCCTGATTATTATTAAAATATAAATTCACTTTTACAAAAAAGCTTATGAAATCTTAAAGTTTTTCTTGTGCTATTTTATTAAAGAGACTTTCTATTTAAAAAAAACCGCGATTGAGCTACAATAACTTGCAATCTTGAGAGATATAGGGTAAAGTCGACTATTGGGATAGGTTCCTAATATGAGATAGCGGGGTATCTGCTAAACTAATAAGCGCATGTGTTTGATTCTATCATGAACTTTTTACTCTTAGCATGAAATCTGTTCAGTAGAAAATTCATTATTAGATCATGCGTCGCAAAAAAAGATTTATGAAATTGAATGTTGTCAAATTTTATTGAGGTTAGTTTTTAAATCTTGTTTTATTATACAAAAATAAACATTGAGTAATAAAAGTCTGCACGCAGTGATAGAGTAAAGCGGCACACGATGCTTTTTTTCCTGCTGGATTGCTTGCGTGCTACTGTGCTGGCAATCTGACTGGCTGCTATGCTGGAAATTGTATGGCTTGCAGGCCCCGCTGTTGGCTGATCCGCTGGATTTTCGTGATAGAACCGGTGCTATTTTTCTTGCTTGATTTCATGCTGGCTTATTGTAGAACCAATCACGACGCCGCTTCATTTGAAGATGGCCGCTGGGAAGCGTGTAAACACATGCGATTAATTCTCAATCGACGATTTTTCATAAAACGAAAGAATCTGGCAGAAAAAGCGTTGCTCTTCCCCGCGAACCAAAATATTTATCGGTAAAGTTCATGACTCCTCAGGGCTCAGGTTAGGAATTTTTATGTACTTGTAATAAATTCCAGTTGCTCAGCCAGTACTAAAAC
>NW_017296298.1:67678-69145 GCF_001594075.2 Trachymyrmex cornetzi | reverse complement strand
GTTGCCAACACGGCAGCAAGCACGCAAATCCAGCTAGCAATCCAGCAGGAAAAAAAGCATCGTGTGCCGCTGGCTTAAGATCGTATTCATAGGAAAACACGTGATATAATGATTTGTTTAACTGTAAAGATTAGATTTGGCAATCGTGAAACCACAAGGCATGAAAGTCGTAATATGAGGTGCTCACGATATTCCTAGCTAATATGGGCCGATATTCATAGTCAGATCTTATATTTAAGACCGCCTTAAGTACAGTCTTATGATGTCATGAACCAATCAGAAGGCTGCATTAGCGTCTTAAATTAAGATATTACTTGAGACGGTCTTAAAATAAGACTCAACTATGAATACCGGCCATGAGAGCATTTAAACAATTCAATGTTTCAAAGCATACTATCGAAAGAAATGTTAAAAATGACGATTCTATTATTAAGATTACTCACATATGCAAACACACATACTCACATATCACCTCACACAAAAAAACCCTTATTTCTTAGGAATATTAGAAATCTTTTTTTTGCATGATCAAAATCTGCACTTTTGACAAAGTATAGCTATTATCGACTGCTAACTTTTGGTGATAAAACTTATAATAAATATATTTCCCATAAATTTGACGTAAAACTAGAAATTCAGGTTATAAATCAAATAAATTACAAGCCTTTAAAAAAAGGTATTTTATAATAGGCGACTTTACCCTATCTATTTTTTGCAAAAAGTATTCCGAGAAAAAATCTTACATATGTACCTAACCTATGTTTTGAATGATATATTTACTAAAAATATATTTAAAATATGTTAAAAACTATTTTGCGATATTATTATCATAAAATAAGTTAATTATTATACAACCTAAAATTGATACTTTACTACCAATTATGGTACAAAATTTTTTTTAATTGATAGTTGTATTTCCGCAAAAAACAAGATATGATTCCCGAATTAAGCGGGGGGAGCACAGACTCTTGCATAACGCATAAAACATGAGGCATGAGAAAATCAACCAATCAGTGTCCTTTATTTAATGGAAAAGAAGGAAATAAAAGACTTTGATTGGTTCATTTTCTTATGCATTATGTGTTATGCGTTATACAAGAGTCTGTGCTCCCCGCTTTAGAGATGATACTATAAACACTCACACATTTACTCTCATGCACGCACGCATGCACGCACGCACACGCGCGCGCACACACACACACACACACACACTCACGATATGCAAAATACGATCATGCAACCTCCTCGCGGTGCATATTGGTTAATACTAATGCCGGCGGTAACAGTTTATTTATCAAAATTATTGTTTATGTAATGTTGCATACAATAATTATTTAAATTGTTAAATTACATTTTTCTCGTCATGTAAGCATGATTATTTCGCTTTATTTTTATGTACTTTGTCTCTCCAAAGTGGGTGGCACCCAGTTGGACACGGCTCAATTGGACACGAGCCACTCACAGCAC
>NW_017296298.1:67027-67646 GCF_001594075.2 Trachymyrmex cornetzi | reverse complement strand
TAGTCTCAAGCGCTGTGAGTGGCTCGTGTCCAATTGAGCCATGTTCAACTGGGTGCCACCCCAAAGCTCCTAAGTACCGGTCGCTGTGATTGGTGGTGTCCAATCGAGCCGTGGTCAATCGGGATCATCCCCTCCAAAGTACAATGTCCGCTCTTTCGTATGTTTCGATCCACTGTGCGACGCGACCACTAAGGCCGCGGTCCGAAACACGCTCACAGTTCTATCAGTGCTTACGACATTAATAGTCGGTCCGAAACAAATAGCGTGCTAAAGTTTTTCTATTTTGGACCGGTCGTAAGCACAATTTATAAGTTAGAAAACGTAACCTGATGAAAGGTAAATGGAAAGCGTATGTATATATGGTTCGCATAATAGAAGAAATAATATTAAGAATATGAGTAAATATTAAATACTAGAAAAAGAAAAAATTAGGAATAGTGATTAAACGTAACGCACAATAAATACAATTAATAAAATATGGTTCACAAAATATGTATAATATGTTCTATTATCTCATATTCTATTTGTATCTATTAAGCATTTACACATTCATTTCCTTTAATTTTTTATTTCTAATATTTAATATTTATTCCTATATTTGGGAAGTTCTTAATCTTTT
>NW_017296298.1:51300-66957 GCF_001594075.2 Trachymyrmex cornetzi | reverse complement strand
AGATAAATGAAAAAGTTACATTACTGCAATTTATTGAATTTTGTTGCGAAAGCAATGATGAAGATGATGATTTAGAATTTTTAATGAATATGTCTTCAAGTAATGACGAGAGCGAAGAGAAAGAAGTAGAAGATTTTATTACAGTTGTTGATTAGATCAAGGGAAATGGTCCTATCTCAGTAAAGAAACAAAACGGTTGCAAAATTGTTGTTCTGAACGCAGCCCTGAACGCAGCCCTGAACGCAGCCGTCTTGTCGTGTTCAGCTTGCCCTTTCTTTCTGAAATGTTCGAAACCGTTATTTTTCCCGCATTTATGACGTCACGTAATCATGACGGTGCCTCACCTTTCATCTAGAGGCACTCTAAGCACCGTGAGTGTTACGTAACTATAACGTCACTGTGTTCACACTGGCGCTGCAAGCACGAAATAAACCAACCATAAGCAATCGTGAGCGCACTAATCACACTATAAGCGTGAATCGGTGGGAGGGCTCCGATTGCACACATCGCATATTGCACACATGTATCGCTGATTGGCCAATTTAAAAATAAAATAATCTCATTGGCAAAACAGTGAAAAATTACTAGGCAGCAGTTGATATGAGTGCTGTGTACAATCAGAACTGTAGGCAAACGGGATCCTCCCTTCGTTGCTACCAACGTTATCCTCTCTTTTTTTTTATGGAAACTGACTTGACTGTTGCAGCACGCTTCTAAAGTCGGTTTCATAAGCTGCATTCAGCAGACTCAACAGTTTTGCAACCGTTTTGTGATTCTTCGCTGAGATAGGACTATTCCTTTAAATCTAAAAGTATAATCCAATCAGCGCGACGAATCATAAAACTGTTGCAAAACTACTGAATCTGCTGAACGCAGCCATAGTCAATTGCAAATGAATGCTTTCCATTTGATGACACAAATTGACACAAATCGACATAAGCGTCGTTCTATCCTTCTTGACGTTCAGAAAGTGACAAAGATAGAACAACACTTGTGTCATCAAATGGAAAGCACCCAATGATTACAAATTGTCGACGTCGAGTCCAGCAGAATTCTTCAATGATATTTAAGAATTCAACTGGACTTTCCGTTCATTTCCATCTAAAGTCATTAGATTATCAGAGGTCTGTTTTTTGTGACTAGTGTACACTTTTGGAACTTGAAGTGAGATAGGTATATATTTGATATTTGTTGAAAGTGAGAAAGAAAGTGCTAGTGCAGTCTAGTGCAGGAACAGAAACAAACCAAAAGTACCGCAAACTGCCACCATTTTGGCTCCAAATGACGCGCGGTTATTCAAAACTTTAACCCCTTTCGCTGCGGTTTTTGCAAATTTCAACACAGCAACTGGGCATTTTCGATAATAACAGAATCAGGTTCACGGTTGCCAGTTCCCGAGCACTGTACAGCTGGGGCCCGAAGGTCCGTGCGCTGGAGATTTCATATTTCGACTGGAGGCCCGAAGATTGTTTCATTGATAAAAAAAGAGAAAAAAGGTGCAGGATTAATTCGTGTTTTGCGACTACTCGCTTATTGTTGCAGACTTTCTTTATTTTTGTTATTAATATTTGACCAACATAAAGTGTCAACACAATCACAGACACCTTTTTATTATTATTACAAGATTACATACAGTGCGAACACAATTACAAACTTTTTTATTATTCGTAAAATAACATAAACTCCGAACACATAATCACAGACTTTCTTATTACTTTCCACGTAATTTAAATATGTAATTAATAAATACTCTACGCGAGCGAAAAACTGGAGATTTTGCCCATCTGCTGGAAAACTGGAGATTGGTCCCGAAAACTGGAGTCTCCAGTCGAAATATGGAGACCTGGCAATCGTGATCAGATTCTTCTTCTTCTTTCAAACCCCCTGTATAGATTTTCGACCTTTTAAGGTGCAATTTCACGCTGACGCTAGACGCTCATTTTCAGCGTCAAAACAGGTCACGTGTTCAAAATTGACGCTTGGTATTCGTCAATTTTGATCACGTGACCTGTTTTGACTGAAAATGAGCGTCGAGCGTCAGCGTGAAAAGGCACCTTTACACAGAATTCAGTTAGGATAGCACTTCTACGCCATTTTGTCTCCAAATGCCAATTCAGTGAATTTTCTCATCGCGGTACTTTGTTAATCTAGTGACTTTAATTCCATCGGTTCGCCTGCGCCAACGTACGGCTCTCTCCTCAACGACGATCGCGGATTTGCGGCGCGCGTATCGGCGTATATAGTGAACTTGTCGACTTCCGCGAGAGTTGGCTGTTCCTCGATAGCGGTGACTCAGTGGCGGACCACTCACCACAGTCGACTGTCTGCCACAGTCGGCGCTCGCCGTTCATGCTGTGTTTTGTGTTTATCGACACGGGAGATCAAGTAGTGATATACGCGTCGGAAAGGCATACGCGCGCGCGCGCGCGCGCAGCCAGACGAGCCAAAATGGCTAATTGTCAGACTGGTTGGTGCAGCAGGTGAGCGAGCAGGCTACGTGATTTCTCGTCTTGTGCTTACGCATCGTCTTCGTCGTCTTTGTCGTCGCCGTCATCGTCGTCGTCGTCATCTTCAACGAGCAGGGACGGTCCTAGGACGCGCGCGGCCGCGGCCAAAGACATGTTTTGAAATTCATCATCAAGATCGTCATCGACGTGATTACCGTCGATCATCGGATCGATTGTTTTTGAGATTTCTCTCCTCCTCGCGCCGATAACATACAGGCGACCTCCGTAGTGCCTGCGAGCGATGACTTCGGCGAGCGCGGAGTATTTTCACGAACGTCAGACTCGGTCCGAGTCAGGAGTGTTGATGGAGGAAAGAAAAGGAAAGACAACGAGCGGCGAGATCGGAGAGTCGAAATCGCACGTGAATCCGTGATGGGAGCACGCTGCCGTTGCTGGTGCTGGCGCGTAGATTAATTTATTACGCGCCGCTCGAGAAACACGCGTTGCTTCCCCTCCCTCCCCCCCCCCATATCTTCCCCTCGCGATGTGCGTGTCGGTCGCTCGGTCAGCTTAGTCGCGGATCCTCTGCCGCCCTCCTCCCTCCCCTCCCCCTCCCACGTTCTCCCCGCTGCGTGCACTCGCTCCAACTCGCTCGCAAGGGAGTGCACGGGAGAGAAGTGATGCATAGAAAATCTCTTGGATGGTACACCGCGCGACACGTGTCTGTGTATTGGGGGTATAGACATTGACGGCGACGACAGGTCGAGGCGGTGTGCACACATACACACACACCCGCATCGGAGTAACGTTTACCCGTGTGTTTGTACGCGCGCGCGCGCGCGCGTTGTCGGATGCAATATTTATCTCCCCTGATAGTGTATTTGCCCGATAATACGCGGCCCTGATATGTACACCGTTGCAGCGTGACGGCGACGTGACACATATACAGGCGCGCGCGCGCGGGCGTTCACACATACACATACACAAACGAGCGTGTATAGTGGCCATAATGTCATCCCGAAGGCTGCTTCTTAGTAATTTACAAAGGGTTCGCTCTTCCGTGAAGTACGGGTAGTGTACGGCACGCTTTTCCAGGCGATACCTGCCGCTTCGGACTTTGCTGTTGGCATGTGAGGACAGGTGCCTTTGCTGGTAGACCGCAATCCACACACACACACACACGTACACACGGTGCTCACTCTGTGTGTGTGTGTGTGTCTCTCTCTCTCTATTCATCTCTTTCCTTCTTGCGGTGCCCTGAGACTCACTGTCAGCATCACTGAGCAGCATGGCTTCTGGTGCATCCTCCTTGGACAGTGCTGGGAGCAGCGGTGAGTGACAGTTTTTATTTTCAACTTCTTTTTGTGCGGAGAGAACGGCCGTTCGCTCGATAACGTCTCTCTCCCCACTGTGTATGTAAGGCTAACGTCAGCGCGTCATTGTATTTTTAATTGCGACGTCAGGACGATACGTCGTCGTCCTCGACATCGCCGCAAGCCGCCGCTGCCGCCGCCGCAGAAATATTTTTATCGGAGAATTAAACTCCGCAGCGCGTTCGAGAAGTCTCCTTAGGATGAAATGTAGGTCTTGAAAATATTTCTTTCAGAGCCCAGAATTAAATATTGCATTCAATCGTGATTCTTATTTATTTTCACGAGTTGAGATATAATTTCGCAAGGTAATTGTTCCTGTAGAATAGTGTAGAATAATTATTTTTGCGTCAAAGAAAGTAGCGTTCTCAGTTAATAAAACGCTAAAAAAAATATGTAGATTTGAAAGAGACACGACAGATATCTTGTTATACTGCTTGTAATAATGAAATATCGCTGATAATTTTATTAGCTGAGGAAAACAATGAGTCAAACTATGCTTACATGCGTGACCTAGAGTTTCTTTCCTGGTGAAAGCTAGCGAGACCTCTGATTATGTTGTTCCCTCTACTGTAACAAGCATATCAGACTTTTAAATTTTATTGTGAAATTTAACACGCTATTCAGGGTGCTATTCGTACTTTTACTTATTCGTTCTTTTTCTTTATTTATGTTTCACTATGTTCCTTTATGCGTGATTAGTATTTACATTTTGAAGTAATACAGGTGTTTATAATTAATTTTCCAGATGGTGCACTTAACATGGGTAAGAGTTATTTTTAAACAAGTGTTATAAAAATACATGTGCATATATGTATAGACCATCAATATACGTCACATTTCCAATAGAATCTCTATGTGATACCTCTTGTCGCATTTTTAATTTTTCTGTATAATGCTTGAGAACAATTAAATCTGTTTATATCCACCAATGTAGTATGCGCAACATACTTTTTTCTTCGAAATGTTTCCCGTATTTAGTTTATCACAAATTACATAAAATCAAACACGTTCCATTTCCACACGTACATTTTACATTTTATATTAAGTTACATCGATTATTTCCCTGATATGTTTGCTATTGGAATTGACACTTGTGGCATAAAACCAGAGGGGGATAGTGGGAGCTATGGCAGTGTTGGAAGCCCAGTTGGTGGCCCCGAATGTCGTAGCGACTATGACGGTTTGCAGGCTCAATGTGATCAGGCGATGCATCAGCTTCAGCTACTTAGGCATAAGCACTCCGATACCATAAGACGGTTTGTTTTGATTTTGTTTTACCTTTGTCTTGCTTTTTGCATCTATCTCTCTTTTTCTCTTGGTATCCCTTTCTCGTCACTTTATTTATTTTAACATATTTTCGATCACGTGTGTACATATTTACACATCTCACAGTTCTTTTTCATATGCTTGATGCTTAAAAACTTGGCACTTTCAGGCTAATTATAAGGGCTTGTAAAAAGAAGTCTGTAATGCACAGGTGTGAGATTACTATGAAAGAATTGGAGTATTATCGGGGGCAACATATAGCAGTCATGAATCAACTGGAAGCCACATCGCAAGAAAGCTCTTCGTTACGAGCAAAATATGGTGATCTGGCAAACGACAAGCAACGGTTGGACCGGGAGGTCCAGTCACTGCAGAAAGAACTTTCGGAATTGCAGCGCATGCAGAACCAAGAGGTACTCGTCGCCGATGCTACGGGCAACGATGCTATGAATCAACACTATCTCTCCGCGTTAAGAAAATACGAAGCTGTTAAGGACGAATACGATTCCCTCAGGAAACGATACGACGACCTTATTGCGTCTCATTCTTCCGCCGTTAACAAGGCAAGTAGTCGATAGGCGTTATTCCTGTACGCAACGTTGACGCGCATATTTTTCTGCGCAATGAAAACTTATACAAAAATTACTCGTGTGATCAATATAGCTAGAGTTATCGCAAGAGGAAGCAAAGAGACTAAAGAAGCAGTACGACGGCGTTCTAGAGGAACGTAACAGCGCACTCCGCGAGCGCAACGGTTTGAAACAGCAGTGCACCGCCGCGATTCGCCAGTGGGACATCGCATTAAGGGAAAGAAACGAGTATCGTGAAGCACTCGCAAAGGTACAGCAACAGCACGAGGAGGCGGTCAAGGAGATCAATCAGGCGATGATGCTGCGTATGAAGGCCAGCAAGGATATGAAACGTCTCACAGAAGAACGAAATGCCGCCCTGCAGGAATACAGCTTGATCATGGGAGAACGAGACACGGTACACAAGGAAATTGAGAAGTTGGGTGACGATCTCACGCAAGCGTACACGAAAGTCACGCATTTGGAAACGCAGAATAAGCAGCTTGTTGAGGAGGTAATGAAACGAGTAATCGAGTAAGAAAAATAAATATTATTTATTCTCATTCTCGGTATAATGTACTTGTTCCAATTCTGTCTTTGATCATAATAACTAAATACGTACAATGACATTTCAATCGTATCGACAATAACATACTCTTCCGATGTTATTGAAGCATTTAGTTCGTGTCACGAACGATTGCGAAACGAGGTCCTGAAGCAAATTATTACAAGGTTGGAAACTTTCAGTTTGCGTCTGACAGTTTACGATTATCAGTACGCTTTTCAGTTGAGTCTGTCGCTGTCGATATTTGTATAAGTTACGCTTAACGTAGTACTAAAAAGGAAGTGTCAAGATTAAAGATAACGATTATAACTATTGCATGCACCACACGTGTTTATTTTTCAAAGGTAACAACCTTATTCTTGCTAAAGTCATTGGAAATCGCTGATATTATCTGTGCAATTTTGAATTGAAATAAATTATTTGTTATGCTGTTGATACAATTTGTTACATCGGTGCCGTTTATTTGCAGAAGAAAACATTGTCTTATCAAATCGAGACTCTAAAAAGAGAGATCTCTTCCGCTTTGCAAGACAGAGACGACACCCTGAAGCTATGTAATGAATTACGGCAGAAATTCGGCGATTACTCCGAAGGTTCTAGCAGGGACTATAAGCATCGTTTGGAATTGAACTCGCTCAGTCACGAGCGCGACAGTGTCAGCAAGGAGGCCGAAAAGGAGACTAACACAAGAGATTACGCGACGCGAGACAAGCAACGCATGGATAACTTGGAGCAAGCTAATTTGGAGTTGGATAAACTCAGGAAATCCGTGGATACTCTTCAAGCGGAGCTGGAGGAGGCCATTCAAGAGGCCGAGGTGTCCAAGAGAAGGAGAGATTGGGCTTTCAGCGAGCGCGACAAGATAGTGCTGGAACGTGAGAGCATAAGAACTCTGTGTGATAGATTACGAAAAGAGCGCGATCGCGCGGTCTCTGAATTGGCCGGTGCCCTACGCGACTCCGACGATATTAAGAAGCAACGAAACGAAGCGTCGAAGGAATTGAAGGATTTGAAGGAAAAAATCGAGTTTGGCGATCATGCATTGCGAACTAGTCAGCTGGCGCAAATTGATGATAGTAACGACTGGGATATGATTCCAATTCACGTCGAACCCGGTAGAATTTGTTTGGATTCAGATCGCGGTGACTTGGGACTGATTCTCGTAGGCGGTCGCGACAGTCCGTATTATCCAAACGATACCGGCGTCTACGTCGCGCAGGTGACACAGGGTAGCGCTCTCGATGGTAAACTACGGGTGAACGATTGTATTGTGCGAGTGAATAATGTCGACTGCACGTCTGTGTCGACCCGTGTGATCTTAGAAACTCTGCGCTCATCCACCGTGAATCCGGCAACATTAATCGTAAAGCGGCGTCGGATAACCAGGCGATCATTGAGAACTACACAGTTATCGGTCGGCACAGTGCCACACGGTATTACTTTAGAACTTGGCATCTACATTTCGAAAATATCGCCCGGAAGCTTGGCTGCTAAAGATGGAAACCTTGCTGTGGGAGACAGGGTATTAAACGTAAGTTATATGAAACATTTTATCACATTATTTGTAATTTGTATAGATTAATAAATACTTGTAATACGCGTATACGACAAGTGTATGCCAAATGGTTTTTTTTTTTTTTTTTTTGTTTAAGTTAAACGTTTTATTTAACATTGTATTTACACTTTCTATATTTATTTTTAGATTAATAGTAAACCCATGGACACTATAACTACAGCGCATGAAGCGATGGCTATTCTAAACGATGATACTGTAGATGTACTAACCATCACGACATTGAAAGGTATTCCGGTACCCTCCGCCGCCAGCTCGGAGACAGTGGCGATAGACGGTAGTTTTGTTGCGGAAAAACAAAAGATGGTAAATAGCTGTTCCCAAACTGAGCAGGAGAGAATGATGCTAAAAGCCTCATCAGATGACTACGAGAGACGATATCTGTCAACGAATTTCGCTGATCGTAACGTCTACAAGGCTGCGAAATCTGTGAGCGGCGAGAAATCGAGCGGAATCAGCAATGCTTGGGATAACTTTAGGGAGAAGATTGACATAGTGCGTGGTCGCAAACACAGCAAGGAGCGCGACGATAGCAAGAAAAAGGGCCATCGCAACTCTAGTCCGAATACGTTTGAGCAGGAGCAGGACGCGATAGCGGAACTGGATTCAGTGATCGACAGCTACCACAAGAAGGCGAGCAACAGCAACAACGGTGTGTTGAAGCGCAGCAAGCGCCGTGGCACTGAGAAGATTGAGAAGAACGGCGGCACCTGGCCGAAGGCGCGTGGCGGACCCCTCATACAAAATGGGACCGGTACTATATTGCACCCGCGCAAATCGAAAGAACGTTTTCCTCTCAGTGTACTCCTGCATCCACCAAAATACGATAATTATAATTATAATCGTATCTCCAACCCCATCCCCCTGACCAACTTTTCCAATGTCAATAATCGTCATACCGTTTACAAAGCAGTGGAGACCCCGCTACCGAGCTTCAAGACCGGACAGCTCTTTAACCAGAAGCCGTCGTTCACACCGGCGGTGCAGTTCAAGGACATCCCGATCGACGGTGGTAGCAAGAAGCCGCCGTCGACGGAGTTCGAGAGCAGCACGTCGGAGACCGGGCGACTTGGTTCCGCGCTGGCTCCATCCGAGACTAGCATCGATTTCTCGGTCAAGTCCGGCGGTGCCGGCCGCGATGTCGACTCGTACTTCGCGAACAAACGGCCGCAAAAGTACACGACCGGCAGCAGTAGTGACACGCAGGTGACCACGGATACGCTACAGCACAATCGCGTTCACTCACAGCTTTACTCATCGGGCATCGGTGGTTCGTCCACGTCTGCCGCGTCGACCACCAGCGGGCCGACGTCGCGACAGCAAATGGCACCTGGTAACTTTCCGTTTCCCTCGCATCATCCGTACGCCGCGTCGTCGCACCTGCATCATCTGCATCCGCATCCCACGCAGCACCAGAATTCCTTGCCCTCACGTTATCCCTCACCACCGTCGCTGCCGTCCGCGCAATCAGGCGAGTCCATAGGCCTGCCTGACGCACGTACCTACTGTTTCGAGCCCCCGTATAGCCCCGGACCTTCGCAGACGACCCCGACCACTTACGGCCATCTGCACACGCCCTCCGTAGATCTGCACTATCACAAGCCACGTGCACTTCCGCTCGGTATACCCTGCGACACTTCTATCTACGGGCATGGATACGAAGGTGGCACATTGCCAGGCCGGAAGGAAGACCAGCGCATCCGTATACCGTCCAACACCAGTGTCACGTCCAAGAGTAGTGTTGGCAAATTGTCTACTGGCAGCATAGAAAGAACTTCCGAGCGTGGTAGCCCGATGCCGACGTTTCATGTTGAAGTGTTGAGCCCAGGAACCGGCAGCACTAGTGGGATTGGAAGCAGCGGCGGTACTGTGAGAGGAAATAGTAGCAGCAACAAACGCGCCAGTATGCCAGATTATTGTTACTCGCAGCCACGGCCTGCACCCGGAGAACTGCGCAGGGTCCATATAGACAAGTCCGTGGAGCCGCTGGGAATTCAAATCTCGTGCCTGGAGAGTGGTGGCGTGTTCGTTTCCACCGTATATGAGCACAGCCTGGCATCGCAAGTCGGCCTACAGATTGGTGACCAATTGTTGGAGGTTTGCGGTATAAATATGCGAAGTGCGACCTACCAACTAGCTGCTAATGTTCTACGTCAGTGTGGTAACTCGATTACAATGCTGGTGCAATACAGCCCGGATAGTAAGTAAAATCTTTTTCCATAAAAATAATGCAGTTTTTGAAAACGCACTTTTGTAACGCAATCTGTAGCATGTTCTTTATTCAAGCATGACTTAACGTTCCCTTTCTCCATCTTCTTTCTCCGTCTTCTCCCTTCTCCATCAATATCTTTCGATAACTTAAGAAAAATTTGTCATTGTAATTTTTCAGGATATTTTGTTTCTTATAGCATTAGCGTTATTGAGGTAAGTTTTTTAAAAACTTACATTTTTCTTTACAAGAATACACCGAGTTAGAAGGCTCGGCATCCTCGAGTTCGTCGGAAGCCGGCGACGGAGCCGCGACCGGAAGTCGTAGCGGCTCGCCAACACCGTGCAATAGTCCGGAAGCACCTCGAAAGAGTACAGTAGAAACGCTGGAGCCTGCTGAACCTGAACGCGACGCAACCATCACTATCACCACCACTGCTCCTACCGTTACCACTACTGCTGCACCTACAATGAGCACATTGCGCGTTGAGCACATGCGGCCATCCGCCTCGCTGGAGGTAAGAAGCACACAAGAGCGGGAACGCGAAATGAGGCCCTCTGCGTCGTTGGACATCAACATTCGTAAACCAGAACTTCGCAGCGCTGCCACGCTGGATCGATTGAGTCGCGCACAGATGATGCGGCAAAATGCGATGAGAAGTCCCACACAGGAGGAACAGAATCGAAAACCACCACCAGGTCCTGAGCCCCGATATCTACTAATTGAGACTAGAAAATGCTCGAATCTCGGTATATCGCTAGTGGGTGGGAACGGTGTCGGTATCTTCGTGCATTCTGTTCAGCCAGGCTGTCTCGCTGAAGAGGCCGGTCTGTTTGCCGGAGATAGGATTCTGGAGTACAACGGCGTAGATTTGAGGCAAGCGACCGCCGAACAAGCCGCGCTTGAGCTGGCTCGACCAGCAGACAAGGTGACGCTGGTCGCTCAATATATGCTAGAGCGATATAACGAAGTAAAAGACAAGCCAGGCGACAGTTTTTACGTGAAGGCGCTATTTGACAGAACCGGCGAAGTAGGTGATAGTCTGCAGCTACGATTTAGTAAGGACGACATTCTTTACGTAGATAATACTATGTTCAATGGCACACCAGGCCACTGGCGCGCCTGGATAGTTGATCAGACCGGCCGTAGGCAGACTTGCGGGATAATTCCAAGCAAATTTAAGTGAGTTACGTTTGTGGTAAATGATAGAATATTTAAAATGGAGAAAATACGATTGATACGATATTGTAATCAACAGTATTTAAACTGTGATTTATCTTCAGGGTTGAAGAAGAATTGCTCCTACGTCGGTCTTTGGGTGACTTGGAACAAGACACTGGCAAACGCAGCAATACTAGTGCGAGAAGAAGTTTCTTCCGTCGAAAAAAACAGCAACAACGGTCATCCAGTAGTAGAGATAGTTGCAAGGAAATATCACATCTTACGGGAGTCAATCTGGGATGGTACAGCGACAGTGGGACGTTAAACGAAGACACTCTTCCAGCGAGTTATCAGCGCGTCGAGAGACTCGATTGTACGTATTATCAACTTCTTAATCCTCTGTCTTCTCTAACAAATTTAAGATTTTACTGTGCTAACTCCAAACTAATCAAACTAAAAAAAAAAAAAATTCTATAAAGATTTTAAAAGCTGAGAATATATTGAGGATATTTTATAATTATGAATATATTTAAAAAAATATAATTTATGACATATTTTATTTTTTTATTAATGTATGATACTGTTTAAAGCATTTACCCAGATGAAATTCAGGTTTCGTTTTACAGAAAAGTTTTCTTTTTACATCAAATTTAGACGCTCAAAAATTCAAATTTGTTTAATATTTAACAACATAACGTAATAACGAGATTACGCAAAGCGAAATATTGACATAAGTACTAAATTATGCAATATAAAAGAACAAGTATAAAAAGTATTTTTTAATTTAAATATGGAGGTGTAAGAACTTCATATAAAGTTTAGCTTAAGTCTTAAGGGTTAACTAAAATGGTAGCTTCTCAATATTATTACATTGTGCCTTTACATTTTGAATGTAAAGTATAATGATTTTATCTCTGATAACAGATCCTACTCTGAGACCCGTGCTGATCATCGGTCCGCTCAGCGAATGCGTGGTAACGAAACTTTTGCAAGAATACACGGGACAATTTACCAGATGTCTGGCGGAGGCGATGCATTGTTCGCAATCGACTTTGGAGCAAGGATTACGCGATTCTCTCTATGTGGATTATAGGAAAAAGGGCAGCTATTTCGAATGCACAACAGTGCAAGCCGTTAAAGATATATGCGAGAAGGTAATAAACAAATATATTATTATTGAATAACGATCAATAGAATAACAAGAATAATGTATGGCAATATTGTTTTGGATGATATATTAGATGATAATAACAAAAAGTAACTGATCTTACTTAATAAAATACATATATCGATATTTATTTGTGTTATCTCCATTATAGAATACGCATTGTATTTTGGATGTATCAATGGCTTCCATCGAGAGGCTTCATAGACATCAAATTTATCCTATCGTCCTATTAATCAAATTCAAGGATAGGACGCAAATTAAAGAGGTAAAGGATTCCAGATATCCAAGCGACAAAATCAGTACAAAGGCTGCAAAAGAGATGTTTGAACAGGCGCTCAAGATAGAGGCAGAGTACAAGCATTACATTTCTGGTAAGCAAATTGTGTTTCTAATTTTATTCCCATACGTAAAAAATATAAAAAAATTTTTTATATGTGTGTTTGCTGTTATTTTAATAACATGGTATAGCAAATCAATTTGATATTTTATAGTCGAGTATTCATAATATCTCTTCTTACTTTAATTTAGAATATATTATTAACTTGTAGCAAAAAATAAGAAAAATTAAATTACACTGTAAATTAATGATTCAGTTAAATTATATCTATTCTAACAACGTAATGTAATGTAAACGTACGCGTGGTATCACGGTTTACTTATACTTTAAATGATTTCAGCCGTGATTCCGGCGGGCGTGAGTGTGGCATATATATGCACACAGGTGAAAGCCTCAGTAGAAGAGGAACAGAGCAAAGCACTGTGGATTCCTAGAGGAGGTCCCTGACACAAAAGGGGGGGTCCCCACAAGCCGCAGTGGAAGTCAATCTAAATTCCACCAGGGGGCCCTTACGTCGTGCATATTTGCGAAAATTGTTGTGCAAAATTAGTTCTTTTATTTATGGTCTCTTGATTTTGGAAGAAGGATATTACGCGCTTCACAGATATTTTTGCTTAACAAAGTATCGCTCAATTTGGTTGTGATAGGACGAATTTTTGCGAACTATTTTGTTTTAGCGCATTTAACTCGTTGAATTATCAATATAAAACAGGTACGTATAAATATTTCAATTTTCGTCACGTTTCTTTCAGTTATCATTCGAAAACTATTATTTTGCTGACTTTCAGTTATACAAAGTTCTTTTCACATTTATCCGCATCAGTATGTCAATATATAGCTCATCTGTGATCACTATAAATCTATTGACTAATCTATAGAAATTAAAATCTATAGAAACTACAAACTAAATTTATTTTTGAAGGATTATCTCATGTTCTTCTTGGAATTGACTTTTTTGACGAATATTGTAAGTAAAAAATATTAATGAAAATATCATAAAATTGGTGCCTGCTCTTTCAAGTATCTACTTGCTCATTATTAATTGGCTAAAAATAGCAAACAATTCATGTTCGATAGTCAGATTGCTCTGATCTCCGATCGTATATGATCAAGCGATGCAACAGGAAATGCAGCTAAAGTTGATAAGATACCAATAATTCGTACGAGACCATAAATGGATTGTTATAAAAAAGAATACTCGTCGTATTATGGCCCGTTACAAAATTGGTGGATTAATATTGACGAATTGATGTTGATTAGAAAAATAAGTTATAGTCGTTTTGGCGGCTATCACATTGCTAATTAACCCCTCAGACCAAACTGATGTACAGATTAAAATTGATAAAAAGTTGATTATTCTAAGTAGTAAAATTGTGTATAAAAATATTTATATTGCATTATATATTTACGTAACGTTATATTACATATATAACGTAATATTATATATATATAATTTTTTTAAATATATATATATATGAAAGAAAAAAAGAAGGCTACTTGTATATAATTTATTTGCGCAAATTTATATATTTACTAATTTAGTTTGTATGATTCAAACTTTATGTATTATTTTATATTATCTTTTTAACTGTGTAATTATTTAGAGAAATAATTTATCCCCCATATGATGTGTATTAAAGTTTGAGGGGTTAAAAAATTATTAAGTTAGGGAATTGACAAGATGAAAATGGTAGTAGAAAGGATGGAATTGACGTAAACGATGCTTCGTTTTTACCGAATTGTAAATACTAGTGTGTCGAAGTATAGTATCTACCAGTCAAACATAGTCGACGAGATTGAACATATAACATTCGCAATTTAAACGTAACAGTACGCACGATCGACCTTCTTATCGTCTAAGATCGGAGTTTCTGCGGATTTATACCATTTCTATTTTTAAGCGAGCTATTCTTACACGAGCTTATATATAGGCGTTTCATACGATGCGGTTACACGAGTTCGAGCCACGCACACACATATACTTTTAAAAGTACGTCGTAGATCGCGAGAGATACACGAATATCCGAAAGTGGATACATGTATCTTTGTACGTTCTAATAATATTATTTGTAAATACGACTTTTCTACAATACCGAGAGATATATTTGATTTAAGAGATGTAATTAATTTTACGATCGTTTAGTACGTACCTATGAGTTAACTGTATCTGTACCTGAACCTTGATTTCTTCGTAACTTGGTAGACGTGTTTAACCCTCAACTAGCGCACTATATTTAATTCGAGATTTTGGAGCACATGGGTGTGTGTTACCCTGATGTTTTGAATCGCGTACGTCTTTACATGTAATGCACAGAATTTAAACAATTTTTTTTCAATCGGTACGCTAAAACAAAGGGAAATGAAGAAGTGTAAAAATTGAAAAAATTAAAATATTCGAAATATTTAGGAAAAAATAAAAGAAAATGTTTTAATTTACAAAAAATAAGGTTCTTTGAAAATTTATAGTTTCGAGGGGAAAGCTATTAGGGAGATTTTTCTAGCGGGATTTCAAACGTAAGCATACTTGAAAAAAAAAAACCATTATTTTAATTATTTTCAAAAAACATATTTTCATTATATAGAATTCAATAATCTAATAAATAAAAAACAACCATGGAAAATTCCCATTTAACCCTCGAAACTAACTATGGTGAAAAATTAATAGTAGGGATATAAAACTTTTTTTATCCCTACTCTAATCCATTCCACCCTTTCGGCTTGTGAACGCTGTTATATACAGCTCTGTATGTAACCCAGTGCTCCAGATGAGGGTTAAGAATAACAATTTGAATATGTCTTTTTACGCAATAAATAAGGATACACGGAAAAAAGTGATGTATTTACAGCAGTAGCTAGCAATCTAATTGAAAATAATTTTAATTTAATAATATTTGTGAAACAAGTGTGTTATACTTTTGTTTTAATAAAATGTTATTTGTTTCAGTAATACTATTATTAAATTAACAACATTATTTTCAATTATATATAT